>NC_069503.1:4943861-5192839 GCF_027579735.1 Bombina bombina
GTGTACTGAATTATATACAATCATATTGTATATATAATTTAAAAATTAAATAGTTAAAAAATAAAACATAAAAATTGTTTTTGCAATATGCGTTCCAAACTCGAAAAATTGGCGCACTTTTCCTTTGGAGAGACACTCAGGTTGATATGATGTAATTGATATGTAACACTATAAATGAGTTGAATTTTGTTTGTTTTGTATGCTGATGAAGGGGTTGTGAACCCCGAAAACGTTCCATTAAATTGGTTTTTTGTGGAAAAAGTCCTGAGAGTGCATTCTTTTGCTTTCTATTTCATGGTATATCATTGCACCCAGGCGAGTTGGCTACTGGTGGGCTGAACTGGAAATTGCTTACTACTTATCTTCTGACCAGTGAACCCCCTTGTTTAACCTCATTTATTTACATCTCCAGCGCTCTCATAATTGGACTGCACAATTCTTTCTGTGCTGACAGTACAGAGTATATTTGGATTTTTTTGGCTGCAGTATATTAACTCCTTTTCATATCCTTTCACCGGCACACCGCTACATGCTCTCCTCCAGCATGACATCCCAACTCAGAACAGAGGATAACAGCATCTCTGATTCCAACACTCAGGTGGAAGACCTGACTTGCCAGGCCGTGGCAGCACAGACAGGCACTGCATCTTACACCCCTGATGATGCCGACCGGATTCTGTTTGCACCCATCTCCAAAACAATTGGTGAGACCCCAGTTAATTTATATTACTCTTTACTCAAATTAAAAAAAAAGAGAGGTTGATTTGGCGTCACATGGCAGCTATCTGTCCGATTATTATAGAACAGGACACATTCCCCGTGGGTTTAGAGTCCACAATGTGCCCACTATTGGGCGTGATAACCCAGATTTCAGAAAAAAGTGGTGCTATATTTTAAATAAGTGCTCTTTAGACCTAATATTATTGGTTATTGAAGAGGTCACTGCAATCCTTAGTAAAGTTAGGACTGAAATACAAACGTTTGAATCTCTACATAGTATCACACTCACTAATGACACCCAAGAGAACTGGTTATCAAAAATTAAATTGCAAATTGACAAATACCAGAGTGATTTAATCACATTTAAAAATAAAAAACTGGAGACTGTCAATAGTGATTACACGCAGGGAAAAGTGTACAAATGGCTGACCAACACACAGGGGAATCAGACCAGGAGGAGACACAGAACCAGATGGGTTCACTTTGACACGGTAGATACGAGTGGTGAAGATTCCACTGATACCGATAGGAACCCCTCTGGCACTGCGTTCAGTCCACCTGGTCAACATAGGCATCAGGATCAATTCTCCTCACATGAACCCAGATCACACTCAACCCCTAGTCATTTTTTAGGGGTAACAACACGGCCTCGGGGAGGGGGAGGCATAACAGACCCCATATCAGGCGGGCGGGGTATCAGACACAGACCCCCCAGACGACCACGACAGAGGACATAATTGTCAATTTGAGCGCACATGCCTTGACTGATAATGAACGTAAAGTTCTTAATAAAGGCCTATCTTTTGTGCCGAGCACTTTAATCTCTGAATTTGACCTTAAACTAGACCTTTACAAATTAAATAGATCTCTTAAGATTAAAGAATTCTTTCAAAACAAGGATTCGTCTATACAGAAGTCCCATATTGAACTTAAATGTAATGTACCTAGCTCTTTTGAACCCAGCAATAGCAGTCCTAGTACCAAAACATTTCTGAGGTTGATAACACAGGACTTGGACACAGAAAGAAAAGATACATTATGGAAACATAATCTCTCAAGAGATGAATTGAAGGCTATTAAAACTCTCCAGAATGACTCCTCTATAGTCATAAGGCCCGCTGATAAGGGCGGGGCCATTGTTCTTTTAGATTACAGTGATTATAGAGAGGACATCCTGAAGCAATTATCAGACACCCAGACATACAAATTGTTAACTTCTGACCCTACTACACCATTCAAAATAAAACTTGACAAATTGATTGAATTGGGATTTGAACAAGGGTACATAACTGAGCACATTCGTGACTTTTGTATTACCACATACCCTAAGATACCCATCTTATATTCAATCCCCAAAATTCATAAAACATTAGACCACCCACCGGGCCGTCCTATTGTGTCAGCCAGGGAATCACTTACCCAACCTATAGCACAATATGTGGACGTACTCCTACAGCCAGTGGTGAAAGAAACACGGTCTTACGTTATGGATACGAATGATTTCATTCGTAAAATACGGACTGTTGACATCCAGCCAGATGATTTTCTCGTCACTCTGGATGTCAACAGTCTGTACACCATTATACCACATCTTGACGGACTTAAGGCTATACAAGAGCACCTCACGGGTAACCCCCTTTATGAGGGTCCCCCAGTAGGATTCTTACTGTCCCTCATTGAATTCTGTCTGTTTAAAAACTATTTTGGTTCGAAAACAGTTTTTATTTGCAAACTGCCGGCACAGCCATGGGTTCCTCCATGGCCCCCTCGTACGCCAATATTTATATGTCACAATTTGAAAACATGTACCTATGGAATATGCCGAATGTATCTATCATCTGTTATTACAGATACATAGATGACATTTTCTTGGTGTGGCGAGGGGGCCTGGAGGAACTCCACAAATGGTTTGATGTGTTTAATAACACAACTGACAATGTCAAGTTTAAGATGACAGCTGACACTGCATCCATTCATTTCTTGGACTTGACAGTTTTCAAGGATTCTAACAAATTAGGAACCACATTGTATCATAAACCCACCGACCGCAACTCTATATTAAGGGCAGATAGTTGCCATCCCCCAGCCCTATTAAAGGGCATTGTAAAATCACAATGCATAAGAACAATGCGTAATAATTCGAATCCTATAACGGGGGTCTCCCAATTAAAAGGATAGGGTGAGAAGTTCCAGAACAGGGGCTACAAGATCCCGATAATCTATGATGCTATGGAATCCGTTTCAAGGCTAACACAGACAGAATTAATCATACCTAAACCAAAAAGGGACGCTAGTGATAAGCTCATTATGTCCACCACTTTTACTCCAGTGACAAAAAATATTGGCCAAATTCTCCGACAACACTGGCCAATTATGTCTTCAGACCCAAAACTCACATTTACCCATAACCTACGACCTATGGTTGGGTTTAAGCGGGTAACTAATCTCAAAGACCTTCTGGTGAAAACGGACCCCAAACAGTGTTACTCAACTGGGATGAAAAGGAATATAAGGGGCTCCTATCGTTGTTTGGGCTGCACAACGTGTAATGGCCTAGTGGGTACCAAAGTTTTCCATCACCCACACACCAATCGAACATTCTCTATCCGGCACTCCATAACGTGTACCACCACTCACGTTATATATTTATTGTTTTGTCCATGTTCTTGTTTCTACATAGGGAAGACCTCTGGCACACTTCGTGAGCGTATGGCTAATCATCGCCACGCCATAAGGACAGCACTTAAAAACGGCGATTCCGAACAGCCAGTAGCGCGACACTGCGCTAACAAGGGACACTCAGTATCTTCCATCCGCTATATTCTAATCGACCACATACCCCCATTAGATCGGGGTGGCGACCGGAATAAGCAACTTCTGAGACGAGAGGCCCAGTGGATGTTCAGATTAGGCACAATACAACCAGGTGGCCTGAACACCATGCCGGACTTTAAGAGCATTATGTGATCAACAACTGGGGTGCCACATACTTGGGGTATGCCAGGTGGACATGGTGGCTCCGTTTTGGCACACATTTCAGTTTCCCCTAGGTGTAGGGGCAAGTGTTGTGCGCCTAACGGCACAGTTTAGGTGGGACATCTGTCTCCACCTTCTCTGTGGAAGCCTGGTCCGCCGTGAGCCATTACCCATTGCTTTAACATGCACCACCAGTCTTAAAAACGGACACTAAAAAGTCACATCCACTTGGATAAATTCCAGAGGTGGATAGTATCTACATGAGCTTTATATGTCCATGATCCTTACTTTTTTTTACCTCTTCTCATATATCCCTGCTTTGTAATTATACTTGAGGCTAGAATTCTGAAATAAGGTTACCCCCCTCACTTGATTGTTGGCACATTTTGGTCGTCGTAAACCATTACCCCCTAATGGTCAAAATCTAATCTAATTGAAAATTGTGCTTTAACGAAAAAGCAGCCCAATAGCACAGCCCTATAATACTGTTATATATATCTACTGCTCTAATTTGATCTCCATTTGCCTGCGAATTTAGTGTAGCATTATACATGTTTAACGCCATTTTTCTGTAATATACTGGCGATACATTATAAGTCACAGCACTCACATTTGCAACATTACGTTTGTAACTTGCCATTCCAATCAATTGTACTGTCAAATGGTCCAATTTTTATGTTTTATTTTTTAACTATTTAATTTTTAAATTAGTATTCTTTTTATATATACAATATGATTGTATATAATTCAGTACACGCCACTTTTGGCACTATGAAAATTGTTGTTTCATTCAGCTGGCATACTATTGTAAATTATGGCACCTTTTGGCAATCAGAATTGTTTATGATTACCATGGTTACTGTTTCTATGCCGACCGGATGTAGCAACGTTCGACAAGGTATATCCATCACAATTTTCTTGGCACTTATTAGAATGTGGCACACTGTTGTTATAATAAGTCCCCCAAATTAGTATGTCACATTAATACGTTTGAAATTGTAGAGCACACTACTTTATCTCTTATTTCACGTTTTGTCTGTTGAATCCGTGAACCGGAAGTGAGGTAATACAACTTCCGGTTTCGGATAGCACTGTGGAACGCAATATGCGTTCCAAACTCGAAAAATTGGCGCACTTTTCCTTTGGAGAGACACTCAGGTTGATATGATGTAATTGATATGTAACACTATAAATGAGTTGAATTTTGTTTGTTTTGTATGCTGATGAAGGGGTTGTGAACCCCGAAAACGTTCCATTAAATTGTTTTTTTGTGGAAAAAGTCCTGAGAGTGCATTCTTTTGCTTTCTATTTCATGGTATATCATTGCACCCAGGCGAGTTGGCTACTGGTGGGCTGAACTGGAAATTGCTTACTACTATATATATATATATATATATATATATATATACACACACATACATACAGTATATATATATATATATATATATATATATACACACACACACATATACATACACACACACACACACACATATATACACACACACATATATATATATATATATATACATATACACAGTATATACATACACACACATATATATACATACACACACATATATACAAAAGAAAATGTATGCTTACCTGATAAATTTGTTTCTTTTTAGACACAATGAGTCCACGGATTTCATCCATGTGGGATATTCACCTCCTGGTCAGCAGAAGGAGGCAAAGAGCACCACAGCAGAGCTGTATACATAGCTCCTCCCTTCCCTCCCACTCCAGTCATTCGACCAAATTTAGGAAGAGAAAGGAACAGCCAAGGTGCAGAGGTGTCTGAAGTTTACAAAAATTAATAACCTGTCTTAGAGAACAGGGCGGGCCGTGGACTCATCATGTCTAAAAAGAAACAAATTTATCAGGTAAGCATAAATTTTCTTTTATTTTTAAAGACACGATGAGTCCACGGATTTCATCCTTACTTGTGGGATACAATACCAAAGCTAGAGTACACGGATGATAAGGGAGGGACAAGACAGGGAACCTAAATGGAAGGCACCACTGCTTGAAGAACCTTTCTCCCAAAAACAGCCTCAGCTGAAGCAAAGGTATCAAATTTGTAAAATTTAGAAAAAGTGTAAAGAGACGACCAAGTTGCAGCCTTGCAAATCTGTTCAACAGAAGCATCATTTTTGAATGCCCATGAGGAAGCAACAGCCCTGGTGGAATGAGCCGTAACTCTTTCAGGAGGCTGCTGTCCAGCAGTCTCATATGCAAAACAGATGATACTCTTCAGCCAAAAAGAAAGAGAGGTAGCCGTAGCTTTCTGACCCTTACGTTTTCCAGAAAAAATGACAAATAGAGAAAAAACGATTGACGAAAGTCCTTAGTCGCTTGCAAGTAAAATTTTAAAGCACGGACTATGTCCAAATTGTGCAAAAGATGTTGCTTCTGAGAAGAAGGATTAGGACACAAGGAAGGAACAACAATCTCCTGATTAATGTTCTTGTCTAAAACAACCTTAGGAAGAAAACCAAGTTTAGTACGTAAACCACCTTATCCGAATGAAAAATAAGATAAGGTGAATTATATTGTAATGCCAAAAGCTCAGACACTCTTCGAGCAGAAGAAATGGCAACAAGAAATAAAACTTTGAAAGATAACAACTTAATATCTATGGAATGCATAGGCTCAAATGGAACCCCTTGAAAAACTTTAAGAACTAAATTCAAACTCCATGGAGGAGCAATTGGTTTAAACACAGGCCTGATTCAAATCAAAGCCAGACAAAAAAAAAATGAATATCTGGTACATCTGCCAGACGCTTGTGCAACAAAATAGATAAGGCAGATGTCTGACCCTTTAGGGAACTCGCTAATAAACCCTTCTCCAATCCTTCTTGGAGAAAAGACAAAATCCTGGGAATCCTAACTCCACTCCATGAGTAGCCCTTGGATTAACACCAATAAAGATATTTGCGCTATAACTTATGGTAAATCTTCCTAGTTACAGGCTTACACGCCTGAATCAAGGTATCTATGACCGAATCAGAGAAACTCCCGCTTGGATAAAATTAAGCGTTCAATCTCCAAAGAATCAGCTTCAGATAAACTAGATTTGGATGAAGGAAGGGTCCCTGAATTAGGTCTTTCCTCAACGGAACTCTCCAAGTTGGTAGAGATGTCATCTCCACCAGACCTGCATACCAAATCCTGCAAGGCCAGGCCGGCACTATGAAGATCACTGAGATCCTTTTCTGTTTGATGCGAGCAATTACTTGACAAAAAGAAACAAACGGAGGAAACAGGTATGCTATTGAAGGTCCAAGGAACCGCCAGAACATTTATTAGTTCCACCTGGAGGTCCCTGGATCTCGCCCCATATCTCAGGAGCCTGGCATTCTGACGCAATGCCATGAATTTTAATTCCGGCTGATCTCAGTGGAGAATCAGGCTGGAGAACACTTCTGGATGGAGAACCCACTCCCTCGGATGAAAGTTCTGCCTACTCAGGAAGTCAACCTCCCAGATGCCCATCCCTGGGATGTGGATAGTGGACAGGCAGCAAGAATGGACCTCCATCCACTGAAATATTTTGGATAACTCTGTCATTACTGTGGCAAACCTCGCCACTTATGAACTATGCAGGAATTGTTATTTAGGCTAATGGTTAAAATGTATGTTAAACTGTATGTTACTGTTTAAACTCCCTGCTGTTTCAGTTGGGAAACCCCTTGTAGGGGAGACTGTTTTTAAAAAGTGTTTGTTTGTTTTTTTCAGTTGAAGAATATGTTGTTGTTGACTCCCAAGCTATGTGTCGTCTAGTTCTTGGTGGAAAGGGGTTATTATTACAATTACCAAGAGTAGTTACTTGCTTGTCTCTGCTTACCAAAAAGATATTACAGATCCTACTGCCTCTCTGCTACAATTACCAAGAGTAGTTACTTGCTTGTCTCTGCCTACCCAAAAGATATTACAGATCCTACTGCCTATCTGCTAAAATTGGTGGCAAGCAACGGGATTCAAACCGCACAGCAAGTCGTAGGACATGTGATGTATATGAAAAAAAGAGAACGAATCCGGATAGATAGCCAGTGCAATAGATTTATTCACTGTGAAGTTGTTTAGCAAGGGTAGCTTAAACTAGCTGACATGTTTCGCGCATGTCTCATGCGCTTCTTCGGAGGTAGTTTCTTGGGTGCCACAGGTGAGCTTAAATAGGCTCTTCCAGCCTATTAGAAGAAGTGGGTTGATCCAGGTGAAAGGTGGATCTATTAAGCTCAGCTGTGGAAGCCAAAGGTACTATTTCTATAGGATGACATTATCTGGCATTTAAAAGGATTACTTTAGTGAAAGAATTTTTTCTTCTTTAGTGAATACAATCTGACATAGACAAGAATTATAAAAATATATATATTAACAAAGATATAAATTGACATAAATAGACATAAATTAGTATGCTGGTTTATCTAGGTATAAAAATTCAGTATTACTGATTGTTTGAGCATTCTAAAATAACTTTTTTGTTTTCTTAAGTCTTGTTTTTCAGATGGTTCAATAGTTTACAGATAATACTAGATTGTTAAACAAAATGACTTTTGTGGATGTTGTTAGTATTGTTTTAGTTACAGCTTTTCTACTTGTATGTGTTTCTAATTTGTACTTCTTCGTACTTTCTTGTATATTCTAGTATTTTGTTATAAGAGAGAATATGAAGTGAAAGAGGAAATTGTGAATGGAGATAATTAGTGTTCCATCACTTGTTTGCATGAGAGGGATGAAATAAAGTACTGGACTTCATAATGAGGCTATTATAAACTTAAAAATCGATCTACATTTCGATTTTAGGATAGATATAGATGTTGTGAGAGCTAGAGGCACTGATCTTATGTTTGATTGGTGTTGTAATTGTGTATGGGTTACTAAAGAACTTGAATTTGGAGAATCTTGTATAATGCTATGTAGTGAGTCAACTGATTCTTCTACTCTATAAATAAATTTACATCGTATCTTCTATTGATCCCTGTAGGTGATCTAGTTGCTAAAGTGATCCAATAGACTTCTCTCTTAAGGAGTGTTTTGACCCTATCACCTCCTTGTGGGTCTTTATCTATGTGTTCTATTCCTTGGAAGGAAAAGTTTCTGATATAGTTATTGTGTGTATGAAAATGTCTTGCTACCGGTGTTTTTGGTGTGCTTTCTTCTATGGAGGTCAGATGTTCTCTTACCTACATATTGAAAGCCACATTCTTTGCATGTGATTAGGTAAACAATAAACGTAGAGGTACAGCTAATTCTATTTTTAATGTGATAAGTGTCTCCTGTTTGAGTTGAAGTGAAGGTTGTACTAGGGTTGGTGTAGTCACAGCTTTTGCAGCGGACGTGTCCGCACCGGTAAAAGCCTGCTGATGGTGTGAGCCAATTAGTGCGGGAATCGATTTTCTTGTTAAATTTTTTCTTTACTAAATCACCCAGATTTGTGGCCTTCTTGGCGGTAAATTTGACTATATTGTCCATCTTATGTTTGAGAATTGTATCTCCATTGAGAACTGGTAGATACTTCTTGATAATTCTACAAATTTGATAGAATTGGCCGCTATATTTTGTGGTGAAATATATTGGATCTTTATCATTTGATGTATATGAACGGACGGTGAATGGGGACAGATTATACAAGACTAAAGAGAACTGCATTGAAGGAATTACTGGAGGCGAGAGGAATTATTGCCAGCAATAAAACCAAAGCAAGGCTGATTGCAGAGCTCATGGAGGGAGACCGGGTAGCAGGACCCGGTTGGCTTTTTTTCCGCTACCCCATTCGGAGGAGCTCCTGACACGGACATCAGCAGACGTACAGGAATACTTGATGGTGACCCGACAAACCACCCCGAGACCTGGAGAGGGGCTACCAGTACACTCCAGTGCTGGTACAGGGAAAGCTAAGATTCCCTACCACGCATTCAAGGATCATACCGACATGGAGGATATCGATGGGTACCTACAGGACTTTGAGCGATTATGCCAACTGCATAATATTAGTACCGCTGACCAAGTTCCCCTACTGGCTGGCAAGTTATCCGGGCGGGCTGCTGAAGCCTACCACACCATACCAGATGAGGACAGCAGGGACTACCAGAAGGTAAAACAGGCCATCCTGACTAGGTATGCTATTACCCCGGAGGCATACCGACAGCGGTTCCGAGACCTGAAGAAGCTGGAGAAAGATACCCACACTGAGTGGGCGCATCGGCTAACCAGGGCCGCTAAAGGCTGGTTGCAGGCAGCCCAAGTCACCCAGTTGGAAGACCTTTTACAACTCCTGTTGATGGAGCAATTTTTCCAAGGGGTGTCCACTGAATTGCAAAACTGGCTGAGAGATCGAAAACCGTGCACGGTACATACCGCAGCGACCTTGGCCGACGAATACCAAGACGCTCGGAGAGCTCAACGAACACAGCAACGCTCCAGTATTGGGGTCACCCCAAACCCCACTGCAGCTCCCACACCTCTGCTACCCCGTCCTGGAGGGGGAATCCACCCTCCCCGATACCAGACTCGATCAGCTATCCGTTGCCATCTTTGTAACCAACAAGGGCACATTCAGAGAGACTGTCCCAGGAACAAGAACCGATCCACCTGGAACAACCGGGCAACTGTACACTGCTACCAGAACGAGCCCCGACTACAGACCCATCCCGCAGTCTTCCACGAGGAACCCTTGGGCATCTTACACGAGGTAAACCCAGTACAGGCCGCTTCGGAAAACCTACAATGCCACCGCCAGGTGGTCTATATAGAGGGCCGACGTGTCCACCATAACCTTGCTCCGGCAACATTTAGTTTCCACCAATCAACTCACCGGAGACTGTGGAGCTGTCCGGGTGGCCGGGGGAGCCATTTAAAAGATTCCCACGGCCAAAGTACACTTGGATTGGGGAGCAGGGTCGGGGAATGTAGAAGTGGGCCTTATGCAAAATTTGCCCGCAGACGCTATTTTGGGCAACGACTTAGGGGAGCTGACTTCAGCGTTTGCACCCCGAACCTCCCCACAAGCAGCACTGCCCGTGGTTACCCGACAACAGGCCGGCACCAACACACTGACTGATCACTCTGAGGCTCAGGTAAGCAATCACCCCCCTAATGTCTCTTGGGCCCCTCCACTAGAGTTTGGTAGCGAAGTGGCCACTGACCCCTCGTTGCAAGTATATAGGGATAAGGTAAACCAGAATCAGGTGGGGTTGGAAGGAGAGAGGTACGGTTGGGACAAGGGGTTACTGTACATGTATGCAGAGAAGATAGTGGCTGGATCTATTCCCCTGTCCGTTCAGCAGTTAATAGTACCTCAGAGGTATAGACGAGAACTGCTACGGGTTGCCCATGATATTCCGCTGTCAGGCCATCTAGGAGTTAGTCGGACGAAGCACTGCCTAACTCAGAATTTCTTTTGGCCAGGGATCACCAAAGATATTAGGCAGTATTGCCAGACGTGTGACACCTGCCAACGAGTAGGGAAAAGAGGAGACCGATATAAGGCAAAGCTACACTCCCTCCCCATAATAGATGAGCCTTTTAGTCGAGTGGCGGTGGACCTCATTGGCCCCCTAGCCAAGCCTAGCCCCTCGGGGAAGAGGTATATACTCACGGTCGTGGATTATGCCACCCGATATCCCGAGGAGATGGCTCTGGCTAATATTCATGCCGAGACCATGGCGGATGCCCTCATCAAAATCTTCTCCCGCATGGGATATCCCTGGGAGATTATTTCGGACCGGGGCACCCAGTTTACGGCTGAGATTACCCACCAGTTGTGGAGAGCATGTGGGGTGAAACCCATTGTAAATTCCGCTTATCACCCCCAGTCTAATGGGCTCTGTGAACGGTTTAATGGAACACTGAAACAGATGCTCCGCACGTTCATGGATACCCAGAAGAACTGGGAGCGGTTTCTACCCCATTTGCTTTTCGCCTACCGGGAGGTACCTCAGGAGTCTACGGGGTTCTCTCCCTTTGAATTATTATTCGGAAGGAGGGTACAGGGTCCCCTAGACTTAATCCGAGAGCATTGGGAGGGGGAAGTCACTAGTGACGGTACTCCTATCGTACCATACGTGCTGGAGTTTAGGGAGCGCCTGGAGGCCCTGACTCGGACCGTCCGCACCAACCAGACTGGGCAGAAGGTGCTAATCTTAAAACCGGTCAAAAATGATAAACTGCAGGCCTCCTGGCAGGGCCCATGCAAGGTGGTGGAACAAATCTGTGACACCACCTATGTGATCGGCCCATGTACTGGAGCAGTAGGTAGACGCATGCTCCATGTAAATATGTTGAAGCCGTACCATGAACGCGCAGAGGAGGTGAATGCTATTTGCGCCCCTGCCACGGACGACGCAGACAGTTTACCTCTTCTCGACCTCCTAGGAATGAAGAACTGGAACGAAGGTCTGGGAGAGGTACAATTGGGTGAGCGGTTAAGTCCTCGGGAATGAGCTCAAATAGCAGAGCTACTGCAGGAAAAGAGAGACACGTTCTCCAACGTGCCTGGATATACCAGACTGGCCACTCATAGGGTAGAAACCCCAGGTCACCTCCCCATGCGTCAACCTCCTTACCGCATACCAGAATCGGTGAGAGAACATATGCGGAAGGAGATTGACGAGATGCTACAGTTAGGAGTGATTGAGCACTCAGACAGCCCCTGGGCCTCGCCGGTAGTTCTAGTGCCGAAGCGGGACGGCACGACCCGCTTCTGCGTAGACTACCGGAAACTTAATGATAAAACCGTCTCTGACGCCTACCCTATGCCCCGGATAGATGAGCTCCTGGATAAAATGGCTCGAGGCCAGTACCTCACCACCATAGATCTGTGTAAGGGGTACTGGCAGATCCCACTACCCGAGGATGCCATCCCCAAATCAGCGTTCGTCACCCCGTTTGGCCTGTACCAATTCAAGGTCATGCCATTCGGGATGAAGAACGCTCCGGCTACTTTCCAGCGAATGGTAGATCGGCTACTGGATGGGTCAAAAGAGTACGCATGCGCCTATTTAGATGACATAGCTATATTTAGCAGCTCCTGGGACGAGCATTTGAACCATATAGGGGCGATCCTAGATCGCATTAGGGAGGCAGGATTAACCCTTAAGCCTATCAAATGTCATATAGGGATGGCGGAGGTCCAGTACCTAGGGCACAGAGTAGGTAGCGGGCAGCAGAAGCCCGAACCGGCCAAGGTAGAGGCCGTAGCCAAGTGGCCCACTCCCCGTACCAAGACCCAAGTGCTAGCCTTTCTAGGTACCGCAGGCTATTATAGGAAGTTCGTACCTAATTATAGTACCCTAGCCAAACCCCTCACCGACCTCACCCGTAAAAACCTTCGTAAGATTGTTACCTGGAGCCCAGAGTGTGAACAAGCATTCCAAGAACTGAAAAACGCTCTCATAAATGCCCCTATCCTTGCTGCCCCGGATCCAAATAAACGCTTTCTCGTCCATACAGACACTTCTATGTTTGGATTGGGAGCCGTGTTGAGCCAAGTCGGGGCTGATGGTGGCGAGCATCCTGTGGCCTACCTAAACAGGAAACTGTTACCCCGAGAAGTTAGCTACGCTGCCATCGAAAAGGAATGCCTGGCCGTGGTGTGGGCCCTCAAGAAACTTCATGGACAACAATTTTCCCTGCTCACAGATCACAACCCGTTGGTGTGGCTGAACAGGGTATCCGGAGACGATGCCCGGCTGTTGCGCTGGAGTTTGGCGCTGCAGCCGTTTGACTTAACAATCCATTACCGCCCTGGGAAGCAAATCGGCAACGCCGACGGGTTTTCCAGACAAACTGAACTTGAACCTTGATCTGTGAACACTCCTCAGGACCTCCCCAAGCCAATCCGTTGGGATCAGAATGGGTATGCCGGTTTGGTTCTGGAGGAGCATTGTGGCAAACCTCGCCACTTATGAACTATGCAGGAATTGTTATTTAGGCTAATGGTTAAAATGTATGTTAAACTGTATGTTACTGTTTAAACTCCCTGCTGTTTCAGTTGGGAAACCCCTTGTAGGGGAGACTGTTTTTAAAAAGTGTTTGTTTGTTTTTTCAGTTGAAGAATATGTTGTTGTTGACTCCCAAGCTATGTGTCGTCTAGTTCTTGGTGGAAAGGGGTTATTATTACAATTACCAAGAGTAGTTATTTGCTTGTCTCTGCTTACCAAAAAGATATTACAGATCCTACTGCCTCTCTGCTACAATTACCAAGAGTAGTTACTTGCTTGTCTCTGCCTACCCAAAAGATATTGCAGATCCTACTGCCTCTCTGCTACAATTACCAAGGAACTCCTCGTTCTTCCCTGATGATTGATGTTGTCCGGCTGGAACCTGATAAACTGTATCAAGACTATCTGGGATCAGTCCAGAAGAGCATTGTAGATCGCTCTCAATTCCATAATGGTTATGGTACAGACTCCGACCAAGTTCATTTGAGTCTTTAGAAAGCCCCAGACTGCTCCCCACCTTAGGATGGCAAGTGGTGTCACAATCACCCAAGAAGGTCTGCGTAAGCAGGTCCCTTGGAAGAAATGATTCAAGACAACCACCATTGCAGAGAATCCCTTGTCTCCTGCTTTATAAGTAAGTGAGGAGACCAATCCGCATAATCTTCTCAGCATGTTTAACTGTAGAGGTCTGAGATGGAAGCAAGCAAATGGAATGATGTCCTTGTCGCCCCCAACAGCTCGATTAACTCCATGCACTCAGCCACTGATGGCCGAGGAGTGAACAGAAGGACTAGACAGATAGTGATAAACTTTAGTTTCCTGACCTCTGTCAAAAAGTCTTCATAGACGGGGAGGCTACTACGGTTCCCAAAAAAGTCACCCTTGTATCTTGAATTAATGAACTCCTTTCTAAGGTTACCTCTCACCCGTAAGATGATGGGAAAGAAAACACCAAGACCGGGTGGGATCTTGCTAGCTAAAAAGAATGGCGTCTGGACTAGATATGCCATCCAGATAAAGCGCCCTTGCAATGTTGCACGATCGAGCACTGCAAACAGAGATCCCAGAACCTATGTGAAAATTCAGGGAGCTGCTGAAAAAATGAAAGAAAGAACCAATTGGAAGTGTTTGATCAGAAAGGCAAACCTTAGGAAACTTTGATGATCCCAGTGGATGGGAACATGAAGGTACAAGTCCTTTAAAACCACTGTAGTCACAAAATGACCCTCTAGAATCCAAGGAAGAATGGAATGCTAGCTTCCAACCTGCAGGACGGTACCCTGAGAAAATTGCTTAGACTCTTTAGGTCTAAAATTGGTCTGAACGAACCACAAACAGACTGGAATAACAACCCAGACCTTGTTCCTGTACGGAACAGGAACAATCACTCCCAGGTTGGAAAGGTCTCTTACGCAGATTAAAAAATGCCTCTGGATTAAAGAAAGGTTTCACTATACATTGTATGTCTTGTGTACTTGAAAAGCGCGGCTAATCACCCGTAAGGGTCTCAAGGCGCTGCTTATTTTACCGACCGTGGAAGGATGAAAGGCTGAGTGAACCTCGCCGGGGATCGAACCTGGAACCCCCGGGTTGCCACAGAGATCAGCCACAATGTCTTAGCATGCTGAGCTATATGTCCGGCTCTTCTGAAGCCTAAGTAAAAAAAGAAAAGTCTGCCCCCTACGAGATCCAGACCCAGATCGGGGGGAGGCCTGTCATGCTGTCTGAATTCAACAGCAGGATTCATGGATGGTGTCCTTAACTTAACAGCAAGCTATTTGGGCTATACTCCCCTATCTTAATCCAGATAGGGACTCCAAAGGTTTAAACTGCTTATACCTGGGAAAAAAAGTGGAGGAATTTTCCCTGTAATCCTTAAAGGAACAAAAGTATCTCATCCTTCCTTTACAATATTTACTCACTTAAACACCCTTCTATTATTCTTGGGAGAGGGATGTTTCCTGACCTCTGTCTCCAAAAGAAAACAGAAAATGAAGACACCAGTACACCACCGTACTGGAAGAAGTAGCTATATCCAGCTTCTAACCATAGGGTCCCTTTATGCGATAGTATCGCCCTCTAAGTTACAGAGAAACATGGGGTACCCTATAGCCCTATCTGGTACAGAAATATACTTGCACCAAGAAGGGCACCTAACATAATAGTATAACCTACCGGTGACGAGGTCACCCGGTGTGGCTAAAATTTCCACTAACAAGTAAACGAAGGAATTTTAGCTAAAATATGAGGAAAAGAAAACTCAGAATCAGAAAAAGGAATAACTTCATCAGACACTGAGAAAAACATAATTTATGTAAGAACTTACCTGATAAATTCATTTCTTTCATATTAGCAAGAGTCCATGAGCTAGTGACGTATGGGATATACATTCCTACCAGGAGGGGCAAAGTTTCCCAAACCTTAAAATGCCTATAAATACACCCCTCACCACACCCACAATTCAGTTTAACGAATAGCCAAGAAGTGGGGTGATAAGAAATGAGCGAAAGCATAAAAAAAAAAAAAGGAATTGGAATAATTTTGCTTTATACAAAAAAATCATAACCACCACAAAAAAGGGTGGGCCTCATGGACTCTTGCTAATATGAAAGAAATGAATTTATCAGGTAAGTTCTTACATAAATTATGTTTTCTTTCATGTAATTAGCAAGAGTCCATGAGCTAGTGACGTATGGGATAATAAATACCCAAGATGTGGAACTTCCACACAAGAGTCACTAGAGAGGGAGGGATAAAATAAAGACAGCCAATTCCGCTGAAAAATTAATCCACTACCCAAATCAAAAAAGTTTCAATTTTTATAATGAAAAAAACTGAAATTATAAGCAGAAGAATCAAACTGAGACAGCTGCCTGAAGTACCATTCTACCAAAACTGCTTCTAAAGAAGAGAAAACATCAAAATGGTAGAACATAGTAAAAGTATGCAAAGAAGACCAAGTCATTGCTTTGCAAATCTGATCAACAGAAGCTTCATTCTTAAAAAGCCCAGGAAGTAGAAACTTACCTAGTAGAATGAGCCGTAATCCTCCAAGGCGGGAATCCACCCGACTCCAAATAAGCATGATGAATCAAAAGTTTAAGCAAGATGCCAAATAAATAGCAGAAGCTTTTTGACCTTCCTAAAACCAGAAAAGATAAAAAATAGACTAGAAGTCTATCTGAAATCTGAATAGCTTCAACATAGAATTTAAAAAACTCTTACCATATCCAAAGAAAGTAAGAATCTCACCAAAGAAGTCTTAGGAAAACAATAATTCCTCCCTAATGTTTGTTAGAATTTACAACTTTAGGTAAGAATTGAAATGAGGACAGCAAAAACCACCTTATCCTAATGAAAAAAATCAGAAAAAAGAGATTCACAAGAAAGAACAGATCATTCAAAAACTGTTCTAGCTGAAGAGATGTCCAAAAAGAACAATACTTTCCATGAAAGTAATTAATGTCCAGAGCAAGCATATGCTCAAACAGAAGAGCCTGAAAAACCTTCAGAACCAAATTAAGACTCCAAGGAGGAGAAATTGGCTTAATGACAGGTTTGATCCGAATCAAAACCTGAACAAAATGATGAATATCAGGAAGTAACACTGCCTTATCCTGATGAAAAATCAGAAAAGGATATTCACAAAAAAGAGCAGATAACTCAAAAACTCTTCTAGCAGAAGAAATAACCAAAAGGAACAATACTTTTCCAAGAAAGTAATTTAATGTTCAGAGAATGCATAGTTTCAAACGGAGGAGCCTGTAAAGCCCTCAGCACCAAATTGAGACTCCAAAGAGGAGAGATTGAATTAATGACAGGCTTGATACGGACCAAAGCCTGTACAAAACAATGAATATCAGGATGATTAGCAATCTTTCTGTGAAAAAAGAACAGAAAGAGTAGAGATTTGTCCTAACAAAGAACTGAAGACAAAACCTTATCCAACCCAACCTGAAAAAATAATAAAATTCTATGAATTTTAAAAGAATGCCAAGAAAAGTAGGTCTTCCAGACTCAATAATAAATCTTTCTAGAGACAGATTTACGAGCCTGAAACATAGTATTAATCAATGAGTCAGAGAAACCTCTATGACTAAAAATCAAGCGTTCAATCTCCATCCCTTCAAATTTAATGATTTGAGATCCTGATGGAAAAAATGGGCCTTGAGAAAGAAGGTCTGGTTAAAACGGAAGTGTCCAAGGTTGGCAACTGGCCATCCGAATGAGATCCGCATACCAAAACCTGAGAGGCCATGCTGGAGCCACCAGCATAACAAACAAATACTCCATAAGAATTTTGGAAATCACTTTGGAAGAAGAACTAGAGGCGGAAAGAAATAGGCAAAAAGATAATTCCAAAGAAATGTCAATGCATACACTACTTCCGCCTGAAGATCCCCGGACCTGAATAGGCCCCTGGGAAGTTCTTTATTCAGATGAGATGCCAACAGATCTATTTCTAGAAATGCTCACATCTGAAAAATTTAAAAACATATCTGGGTAAGAGAGACCATTCTCCCGGAAGTAAAGCTTGATTAACAGAGATAATCTGCTTCCCAAATATCTATACCTGGGAAAAGAACCACAGAATTTAGATAGGAGCTGGATTTAGCCCAAGCTAATATCCGAGACACTTCTGTCACAGCCTAAGGACTGATAGTCCTACCCTGATGATTGACATACACCATAGTTGTGATATTGTCTGAAAAACAATAAACGTCTCTTCTTCAAAAAGAAACTAACTGAAAAACTCTGAGAAAGCACAGAGTTCTAAAATATCAAATGGTAATCTCGCCTCCTGAGATTTCCAAACCCCTTGTGCTGACAGAGATCCTCAGACAGCCTCCCAACCAAAAAGACTCATATCTGTAGAGATCATGGTCCAGGTTGAAAGAAACGAAGAGACCTGTAGAACTAAATGATGGTGATCTTAACCACCAAATCAAGAGAGATAAATATTAGGATTCGAAGATTTAAAATGCGAAATCCTAGAATCCCTGCACCATAATTCAGCATAAAAGACTGGAAAGGTTCTTTCTATTGAAAATGAGCAAAGGGAATTGAATCCAATGCTGTGGCCATAAGACCTAAAACTTCTATGCATATATAGCAACTGAAGGAAATAATAGAGACTAAAGGTACCGGCAGACGGAACCCAATAAAATTGTCCCTTGTCTGATAGAGACAAAGACAGTGACACAAACTATCTGGAAACCTAAAAAAGGTGACCCTTGTGTGAGGAATCAAGAGCTTTTGAAAAAAAGATCCTCTAACTATGTCCTGGAAGAACAAAGTGAATCATATGAGATTCCGCATCCTCAGAAAATAATCTGAATGAAAACAGAAAAATGAAAATATGCATTTATTGTATCTAATGAAAACAAATAATGCTATCACTGACCAAAAAAAGGCAGAATAGTTTGAATAAAACTCCAAAACCCAGTTCCTAAAAATGGAACTGGAAGAAATACCCCAGAAGATTCCAGGTCTGAGCAGCGCTTGAACCCCACGGGTGATCAGCCATGCTTCAACAGTACCCAAAATATATAGGACCAAAACACACTTAAAGAAAGTGTTAGCCTTACTGGAATAAAATCAAAGAAATTTGGACCGAATAGAACCAAATAAATTTCAAAAAAGTCTTAACCTGCCCCTTGCCAGCCAAGCTGGAATACGGCACGTACATCGCAATTTTTAGGGAGCTGATTTCGAACTGAAAAATTTCCAATTAAAAACATGTTACTTGGGAAAGAATTCAGGAATTTGTTCCTTAATAAGAACAACCAAACTAGTATAAGCTTAAAGTTTTAGTCTTAGAACTCAATCTTGAAGCCCAGAGTAACAGTTAAGAATTGAATCCAATTATAAAACAAATAATTGATTATCTTAGAACAAAAGAAATATGGATTTTTAGAGATCACAAAATTCTTCTAGCTAAAACAGCTAAAGACATAGATTAAACCTCATTTGCGAAAATATTCAATAAAATGAAGACACAAATGAAATTATTAGCATGATAGTCCAGTTAAAGGACCAGTCAATACACTGGACTTGCATAATCAATAAATGCAAAACAACAAGACAAATGCAACAGCACCTAGTCTAGTAAATTTTGTCCCTTTAACAATGCTAAAATAAATCATAATCTGATACTTGATCTTAAAGTAAACAGAAAAAATGAAGCAATTGCAACATCATCCAAATAAATCACAGGTCCAAGAAAAGTACCTGAAACTAAATAATTTTCCATAAATAAGATACAACCATCTAAAGGAAAATAAATACTATTTTGCTATAAAAACAATAGCATAATTAGTAGAAGTAGAGATAGCCCCAATAAATTGGAGAACCCTCCAAATTGAATTTAACTGCCGGCAAAGAATATAGTTTAAAACCTTTGAAGAAGGAATAAAAGAAAATTCTCAGCCTATTCCATTCCCTAGTATGAGGAATTGGAAAAAAAACCCCTCTGAAAACACAGAAGAATAAATAAGCAGAAATAGTGTTAGCTAGTCTTGAAAAAGAACTAGTTACCTTAATAACCAAAATAATCAACACCTTTTCAACAAAGAACAAATGTACTTTAATAAAAAAATAAAATAAAAAAGTAGATTTGTTAGTGTCAATATCTGATGAAGAAAATTCTGAATGAGAAAAAACATCATCAGAGAAGGATAAATCAGTATGTTGTTGGTCATTTGAAACTTCAATAATTAAAAAAGAAGTTTGAAAAAGACCTAAAATTTTTATTAGAAGGCACAATGTCAGACAAAGCCTTTAAAATAGAATCAGAAAAATATTCTTATAAATCTTGTAAGTATTTCTTGTACATAAGATGTAAAAAGAATAGCAATATATAAAGCATAAATACTAATGGATTCTGCATGTAAAAGTTTATCATGATAACTTATTACAAACCATAGCTAAAGATAAACATTCATAACATTTAAAATAAATGAACTTAGTTTTGGTAGGACTGAACTCAGTCAACAGGAATCCTCTTAGATTGTTTTGAAACAGGAACAGTGAAATCTTGCAATATGTAATAGAAAAAAACAATATTTAAAGCAAAATTATCAAATTCCTTAAATGACAGTTTCAGGAATGGGAAAAGAATGCAAAATAATAAGCTTCTAGAAACCAGAAGCAATAAAAAAGTGAGGTTTAAATAATGTGAGGAAAAAAAGTGAAAAAAAAAAATACGCCCACATTTTTTGGCGCCAAATATGACGCCCACATTATTGGCGCTAAATACAACGCCCATATATTTGGCGCCAAGTATGACACCACATCCTCTGACGCCAGAACCGACGCCCACATTTTTTGGCGCAAAAAAATGTCTGAATACACATGCGTCAAAAATGACGTAATTTTTGCGCCAAGAAAGTCCGCGCCAAGAATGATGCAATAAAAAGAAACATTTTCTGCCCCCGCGAGCCTAACAGCACACAGGGAAAAATGATCAATTGAAAATTTTCAAGGTAAAGAAAAATAAATTGAATTAAAATGCATTATCCCAAATAATGAAACTGACTGTCTGGATTTTAAAGGAATACTGATTTATCCTGAATCATGGCAAATATAAGTTTAAAGACATATATTTAGAACTTTACATAGAAAGTGCCCAACCATAGCTTAGAGTGTCATAATAAAATAAGACTTACTTACCCCAGGACACTCATCTACATGTAGTAGATAGCCAAACCAGTACTGAAACGAGAATCAGCAGAGGTAATGGTATATATAACAGTATATCGTCGATCTGAAAAGGGAGGTAAGAGATGAATCTCTACGACCGATAACAGAGAACCTATGAAATAGATCCCGTAGAAGGAGACCATTGAATTCAAATAGGCAATACTCTCTTCACATCCCTCTGACATTCACTGCATGCTGAGAGGAAAACCGGGCTCCAACCTGCTGCCGAGCGCATATCAACGTAGAATCTAGCACAAACGTACTTCACCACCTCCATGGGAGGCAAAGTTTGTAAAACTGAATTGTGGGTGTGGTGAGGGGTGTATTTATAGGCATTTTAAGGTTTGGGAAACTTTGCCCCTCCTGGTAGGAATGTATATCCCATACGTCACTAGCTCATGGACTCTTGCTAATTACATGAAAGAAACCTTATTTGATACTCCCCAAGTAACCTCAGATAAAGGAGTTACCCAGAGAGAGACTTACATTTTCCCACATATGATTCCAGGCTTTAGGGAAAAGCTTAGCACAGGAAAAGCATGCAATGTAACAGATATCGCCATACCTAATATGAGTGAAGTTTAGCAAAACAACTCCTTTTAGATGGAGATTGCAAGGAAGCTCAGGGCACTGCATGTGGGCTAAGAAATTTTTGGACTCTTGAGAGAAAAAAATTCTCTAACCCTATAGAAGTCCTTTTTACAACATAATGAAACACCTTGTATAGTTTAGTGAATCACATATGGAGGAGAGTTAAAACATTTTAACTGGTACTGTCTCTTTAAATTTTAAAAAGAAACTTCTTTATTTCAGTTTTCAGAAATGCCTGAACAGGAAAGGTAGATAATGCTACAACCCCCTTCTGCACCTCAGCTGATGTGTCTGTTGGCCCAACTGCTCAATACTGACTGAAACGCTGTCATTTGAGCGCACGCACTGTCATAAATTTGTCATATGTGATAATACTAAGAAAGAGGAGCTTAGTTACTTCCCCTTTCCTTCCTACAGAGATGCGCAATAAAATTGGGCCACACAAGTCCCGCCCATCGTGGGCGTTTCAACAGTTTTCTCCCGGTCTCCATTATTATTTAGTTAAATTGAGCCACCGGGAGAATAATAACTATGCAGCCACATTCGGAACTCTTACGCAGTTGCTTGTTTAATAAACAAGTATTGAAGCACCATCTCCGGTATAACAGTACATACAGCAGCTCCGCCCCACCTCTCCCGATCGCCATTGTTATGGAAGAATAACCGACTGAGCCGACCCAGATTAAGTAGTAGCTTAGTTTGTTAATAAAATTTAATAGTGAAGCATACAGTACATTGAGCCATCTGTCAGGTGCTTAGTCCGTTAAACATTACTAGTGAAGCACCTCTATGCATTACCGTACATAGCTATCTGACCGGTGTTAAGCAACAATAGTGAATCCCCTTACTCTGAGCTCGCACAAACACAGCTCATATGCAAAACTTCCAGTCGGCTGCTATTAGTGAGAACCACCGGAAGAGGAGAGTCACAATTAGCCCTAGTGCCTGCATCCACACTACCATAATAACCCCTAGAACGCTAGGAGAATTTATCTCTGAAACCCCTAAAAGGAGTCCTTATTAGTATGAGGTCTAAATAAAGTGCCCCAACTTATTCTGAGATTTCTATCCCCAGAAATAAAGTTAGCACTTACCTCATCTTCTGCCTGGTAGCAAGGCAGTACCCAGGTTTAGGAGGTCCTCTCCCTCCCATAGACTTGCAAGGAAAACGAAATTTCTGAGTAAATATCCATCAGGTTTTCAGAGTTAGGGCAGCATCAGTATGGGAGACGCATTGAGAATTATGTCCCACAAGTTCCCATTGCTCTAAAGCCACCAAAAGCTCTACTGTAGAGACTGATCTGGACTACGGCTACACCCTAGAACAAAGCAGCACACTCTGGCACTACTTTAAAAATAATAAACTCTTGATTGAAGAATCTAATCTAACACCTCACTTTACCTCTTCCTATCACTAACGTAGGCAAAGAGAATGACTGGAGTGGGAGGGAAGGGAGGAGCTATATATACAGCTCTGCTGTGGTGCTCTTTGCCTCCTCCTGCTGACCAGGAGGTGAATATCCCACAAGTAAGGATGAAATCCGTGGACTCATCGTGTCTTTAAAAAGAAACACACATATATACATAAACACACATATACAAACGCACACACATATATACATACACACACAAATTCACACATATATACAAACACACACATATATACACAAACACACACACATATATACATACACACAAATTCACACATATACACAACCACACACAATAAGGAAGCACTTCAAAAACTTGCTGACATCATAGCTCCAGCTGCTACTGACCCTGCGACTTGCTGGCTGAGTGCTGCTTAACTCCTTGGTGCCCAGTGAGCTAAAGAGAGGCACCAGGTCTCCTCTCTAAAGCTTAGATACCCTCACACCACAAAGAAAAGCTGCCTGTTTGTGCCTGAATCAACCTTACTGCAGCCACTTTCTGCTTGCTTCCTACACACCTCTGATTGGATTATTTTCAGCTCACAGTCCCTTATAGACGCCTCTCTTGTTGAGCGGCTCACAGGAGGCACCAGCTGTAGTCAGGGAGATCAGCTGATCTTGCGCAACTTGGCTAATTATACAGTCGCCCTGAGCAGCACATAGACATCCTGTTTACACCTCAGCCTAATACAGCAGTATTTTACCATCTCCCCAAGATCCACAAAAACCCAATACATCCTCCGGGC
Source organism: Bombina bombina (assembly GCF_027579735.1). Classification (NCBI taxonomy): domain Eukaryota; kingdom Metazoa; phylum Chordata; class Amphibia; order Anura; family Bombinatoridae; genus Bombina; species Bombina bombina. The sequence goes on from NC_069503.1 coordinate 4,967,972, forward strand.
AGGCCCATTGTGTTTGGTATTGGGTCTTTGTGTGACAACTTGTCGAAATACATCGACTACTATTTACAACCTTTAGTGAAAAACACCAGAGCATATCTTAAGGACACTCAAGCGGTGATACGCATGTTTGAAGGTATGGCGTGGATGAAAACATAATTTATGCTTACCTGATAAATTTATTTCTCTTGTAGTGTATCCAGTCCACGGATCATCCATTACTTGTGGGATATTCTCCTTCCCAACAGGAAGTTGCAAGAGGATCACCCACAGCAGAGCTGCTATATATCTCCTCCCCTCACTGCCATATCCAGTCATTCGACCGAAACAAGCCGAGAAAGGAGAAACCATAGGGTGCAGTGGTGACTGTAGTTTAATTAAAATTTACACCTGCCTTAAAAGGACAGGGCGGGCCGTGGACTGGATACACTACAAGAGAAATAAATTTATCAGGTAAGCATAAATTATGTTTTCTCTTGTTAAGTGTATCCAGTCCACGGATCATCCATTACTTGTGGGATACCAATACCAAAGCTAAAGTACACGGATGATGGGAGGGACAAGGCAGGAACTTAAACGGAAGGAACCACTGCCTGTAGAACCTTTCTCCCAAAAACAGCCTCCGAAGAAGCAAAAGTATCAAATTTGTAAAATTTTGAAAAGGTATGAAGCGAAGACCAAGTCGCAGCCTTGCAAATCTGTTCAACAGAAGCCTCATTTTTAAAGGCCCAGGTGGAAGCCACATCTCTAGTAGAATGAGCTGCAATTCTTTCAGGGGGCTGCTGTCCAGCAGTCTCATAGGCTAAACGGATTATACTCCGAAGCCAAAAGGAAAGAGAGGTTGCCGAGGCCTTTTGACCTCTCCTCTGTCCAGAGTAAACAACAGGCTAGATGTTTGACGAAAATCCTTAGTAGCTTGTAAGTAAAACTTCAAGGCACGCACTACATCTAGATTATGTAAAAGACGTTCCTTCTTCGAAGAAGGATTAGGACACAATGATGGAACAACAATCTCTTGATTGATATTCTTGTTAGAAACCACCTTGGGTAAAAACCCAGGTTTTGTACGCAGAACTACTTTATCTGAATGAAAGATCAGATAAGGAGAATCACAATGTAAGGCAGATAACTCAGAGACTCTTCGAGCCGAGGAAATAGCCATCAGAAACAGAACTTTCCATGATAGAAGTTTGATATCAATAGAATGAAGGGGTTCAAACGGAACTCCTTGGAGAACTTTAAGAACCAAGTTTAAGCTCCATGGAGGAGCAACAGGTTTAAACACAGGCTTAATTCTAACTAAAGCCTGACAAAACGCCTGGACGTCTGGAACTTCTGCCAGACGCTTGTGTAAAAGAATAGACAGAGCCTAAATCTGTCTCTTTAAAGAACTAGCTGATAATCCTTTGTCCAAACCCTCTTGGAGGAAGGACAAAATCCTAGGAATCCTAATCCTACTCCATGAGTAATTCTTGGATTCACACCAATGAAGATATTTACGCCATATCTTGTGGTAGATTTTCCTGGTGACAGGCTTTCGTGCCTGTATTAAGGTATCAATGACTGACTCGGAGAAGCCACGCTTTGATAGGATCAAGCGTTCAATCTTCATGCAGTCAGTCTCAGAGAAACTAGATTCGGATGATTGAAAGGACCTTGTATTAGAAGGTCTTGTCTCAGAGGCAGAGTCCACGGTGGAAAGGATGACATGTCCACCAGATCTGCATACCAGGTCCTGCGTGGCCACGCAGGCGCTATCAGAATCACTGATGCTCTCTCCTGTCTGATTTTGGCAATCAGTCGAGGGAGCAGAGGAAATGGTGGAAACACATAAGCCAGGTTGAAGAACCAAGGAGCTGCTAGAGCATCTATCAGCGTCGCTTCTGGGTCCCTGGACCTGGATCCGTAACAAGGAAGCTTGGCGTTCTGGCGAGACGCCATGAGATCCAGTTCTGGTTTGCCCCAACGACGGACCAGTTGAGCAAACACCTCCGGATGGAGTTCCCACTCCCCCGGATGAAAAGTCTGACGACTTAGAAAATCCGCCTCCCAGTTCTCTACGCCCGGGATATGGATCGCTGACAGGTGGCAAGAGTGAGACTCTGCCCAGCGAATTATCTTGGAGACTTCTGACATCGCTAGGGAACTCCTGGTTCCCCCTTGATGGTTGATGTAAGCCACAGTCGTGATGTTGTCCGACTGAAATCTGATGAACCTCAGTGTTGCTAACTGAGGCCAAGCTAGAAGAGCATTGAATATTGCTCTTAACTCCAGAATGTTTATTGGGAGGAGTTTCTCCTCCTGAGTCCATGAACCCTGAGCTTTCAGGGAGTTCCAGACTGCACCCCAACCTAGAAGGCTGGTTTAGGTAAGTAACAGATTAACACGGGCTTTGATTGAATAGCTCGATACAGGTTAAATGCAGAGTTAAGCACTTCAGGTGTAGTATGCAGTTTAGGTAACAGGTTAACACAGGCTTTGATTGAAAAGGTAAATACAGTTTAAATGCAGAGTTAAGCGCTTCAGGTGTTTCAGGCAGTATAGGTAAGTAACAGGTTAATACAGGCTTCAACAGAATAGCTTAATACAGGTTAAATGCAGAGTTTAGCACTTCAGGTGTTTCAGGCAGTTTAGGTGAGTAACAGGTTAACACAGGCTTTGATTGAATAGCTTAATACAGGTTAAATGCAGAGTTAAGCACTTCAGGTATTTCAGGTAGCTTAGGCAAATAGCGTACATACGATCAGGCAGAGAGGTTAACAGGTAACCACAAAGTTGAAAGCAACAACAAATGGGCACCAGAAATCCTGCAGCTCAGGGCTAAATATGTGTGTGATGTCATCAGGAGGCCGGTGATTCAGTCCTACATCACGTTGCTAGGCAATAAGTGCAAAAAGACCTCTCTCTTCAAGTGGAAAAGGAAAGTGCCAGAGCGGATCATGACAGGCACATTAAACATATAATACCGGTATAACAGGGGTGTCCTTCAGAAAAGGAAACAGGTTCTCCAATTCAACTCCATGCCGGTCAGGTCCAGGTGCACAGCTCTGTGAAAGTGGATGTAGGTACTGGATCCATTTAAGTGTCACTTGTTGAGGGCCATAAGCCGCCCCCCCCCCCCAATGTGGTATCCGTATCCAAGAGTGCGATAAATTCACAAAAAAATCCACTTGAGTACCCGGCGATAAATAAAAAGCTAAAACAATAAAAACATAAATTGTGCTTCGAAAAATAAACTCCCAAAGAAATCCAAACAAGAGAAGAAGGTGCCACTTGATACCAGAAATTAAAACATCCAAATTCTTTATTAATTCATGTTAAAAACGTAGCAAACTTTCTTCTCTTGTTTGGATTTCTTTGGGAGTTTATTTTTCGATATTTCCTATGGAGTACTGAGACTCCATTCCTACATTCTAATCCGAAGCAAGATTGGGCTAATCAGTGATTTTTCGTCATACCCAAGAGGAGGAGTTACTGAGCGAGTCACGGAGCTGAGCAGAGCGGGAGTGAGTAAATTTGAAAGGATCAAGCTGCAGTTAAGTACCTGTCAGGAGCAACATACAGACGGGTTTGAGGGTCCTGCTTGCACGGAAAACTGATATCATGAGGAGCTCACAGTAACAGACTGTTAAGTTGTTCTGGCTTTCATTACGAGGAGGGTACTACTTACTAAACATGGGTTGATTATCGCTGCTTGCGGACCTCCATATATGATAAGAAAGGGTTTAAACTCTGCCTCTTAAGCCTGAGTGGAACACTTATTACATATACACGTTACCTGAGACATGCTATTTCTTACTATCTTGGACTCAGCATTTCCATCCCTCGACAACTAATTTGAACTGCATAACACATATCATTAACCATTATCCTGCTTACTCTGCTTGTTGCGATTTGTAACAGCTCCAGGCTCCAGTTTGCTCACATCACATTACACTGAATTTTGTTGTTCTCTGTGTTATAAATTAAGCTTACCTGATAATTTCATTTCCATCTGTATGGGAAGAGTTCACAGCTGCATTCCTTACTTGTGTGAAATACTGAACCTGGCCACCAGGAGGAGGCAAAAACACCCCAGCCAAAGGCTTAAATACCACCCCCACTTCCTCATAACCCCAGTCATTCTGCCGAGGGAACAAGGAACAGTAGGAGAAATATCAGGGTGAAATAGGTGCCAGAAGAAAAAAATTCAAATTTAGGGCTGCCCATCCGAGAACATGGGCGGGAGCTGTGGACTCTTCCCATACAGATGGAAATTAAATTAACAGATAAGCATAATTTATGTTTTCCATCTTAATATGGGAAGAGCCCACAGCTGCATTCCTTACTTGTGGGAAACATTTACCCAAGCTCTAGAGTACACGGAATGCTAACGAGAGGGAAAAGAGAGAGGTGGACCCTAATCTGAGGGCACCACAGCCTGCAAAACCTTTCTCCCGAAGGCTGCTTCAGCAGAAGCAAAAACATCAAACTTAAAAAATGTGGGAAAAAGTATGTAAGGAGAACCAGGTAGCCGCCTTACAAATCTGATCCAGAGGCCTCATTTTTGAAGGCCCAAGAGGAAATCACTGCTCTCGTAGAATGTGCCATATTCCTTTAGAGGAGGCTTATGTTCCGGTGTTTCTATGCTAAACGGATGACACTCCTCAGACAAAAAGATAAGGAAGTCGAAGAGACCCTCTGACCCCTACGCTTCCTGGAAAAGAGAACAAACAGAGAAAGAGGTTTGTCTAAATTCCTACGTGGCCCGAAGATAGAACTTCAAGGCACAAACCACATCCAGAAATAAGTTGTAAACATTCCTTCGTCGAAGAAGGATTAGGACATTAGAAAGGAACCACCATCTCTTGATTGATGTTGCGAATTGACACAACCATAAGAAGAAAACCTAACTTGGTTCGTAGAACAGCCTTATCTGCATGAAAAACCAGATAAGGAGGGACGCATTGCAAGGCAGCAATCACAGATACTCTGCACGCAGAAGCAAAAGCCAGTAGAAAAAGAACCTTACAAGACAACAATTTAATGTCTAATCCATGCATAGGCTCCAACGGAGCCTGTTGCAAAACCTTAAGGACAAGATTTAAACTCCAAGGAGGAGCCTTAGATCTAAAACACAGGTCTGATCCCAGCAGAGCCTTAACAAATGGCTGCGCATCTCTGCAAACCTCTTGTGCAGTAACACAGACAGGGCTGAAAACTGTCCCTTCAGGGGACTAGCAGAAAAGCCCTTCTCCAGTTCATCCTGGAGAACAGAATAAGTAGATCCTCCACACCTTATGATAGATGCGGCGAGCAACCAGCTTACAAGCTTGAATGAGAGTAAAAATAACTCTCATAAAACCCTCTCTTGGCTAGGACTAAGCGTTCAATTTTCACGCAGAGAATCTAGACATTGATGAACAAAGAGACCTTGATCCGCAGATCCCTGTGACAAGGTAACTTCCACAGAGGAGATGATGACATCCTCACTAGATCCGCAAACCCTATCCTTCGCGGCCAAGACAGAGCAGTCAGTATCACTGACGCCTGCTTGACTGGAGCCACTACATGTAACATATGCCTGCCTGATATCACTGTCCCTTTAAGACTGCCTTCCCTGCTACGGACAATCATACTGTTTGGGGAGTATCTGCATTCAACTTACCTGCCAAATTAATTGATCATTTATGCACCTGATTCCCTCAGCCTGTTTTTAAATCTTCTCAGGCCTAATGTGCTTTGCATTAGCTTTAAAGTTTTGTTCCAGAACAACAGAAGGCTGTGACTGTTCCAGCATGGATTTTACCAGCATATTCAAAACTACAGCCTTTCCTTTTAGCTATGCTTAAAATCATCTAATCACAAGTATCCATATAAATCCATTTTGTTTCCTGGACACTGCTACTTATCAAACTCTGAACTAATTCTAAATTACAAGTATGCATTTGGTTATAATCACTCTCTAATTACTACAACAGCATCTTACTCAGAACTTTATAACTATTCTCTGCTACAAGTTTTTATAGCTGAAATATCTTCCTCCAAATATGTTAATATATTCAGAACTCTGCATCTATGTGTTCAGTTAAACAGCTTTCCTGTGATTCTCCAATATATGCACAAACAGTATTTAATGCCTTAAACTTGCAACTTGTTTATCACCTGTGCAGCTCTGCTTATTACTGACATACAGCTCTATATAATATTATGTATTGTGAACCTGCAACAGACCTTTGCATCTATGAGTCAATCTTCTACCAGTTTACACTGAAGCCTCAACATCTTACAAAGCTATATTTTTTACTCATGAATCCTGCAGCTTCTCCTATTAACTATAAGTCACAGTATCAATTTATGTTTCCATTGAAGCCAGAATATATTGTATACATATGTTTCACTATCCATGAATTCTACAATAACTTCTTGCAACTATGAATCGCAGAATATCATCTTTCCACATCCAGGATACTCTACCCCGGGTCAGGGTCGGTGTCTCCAATTCCCTACCACTGCCCCGAGGGTCTGTGTCCTGAGCGCATATACACCGGAACATGACAGAAAGCCAATTGCGAAAAAAGGACTCTGCAGTGGTAGTGGATGCACCGAACCAGGAAGAAAAATAAAAAAATACAACCTATCTCAGACCCAAGCTATCCCTAAAGGAAAAACAGAAGATTTTCATACTTTTAAAAATTTAAAGACACAGTACTCCTCATGTTCATGATTTCCATTTTGATGAAACTGATTCTGATTATGAAAATGAAGAGAATGTATCCATAGATTCAGCAGAAAAAAAAAATCAGATCTTTAAAGATTTAAAGAGACAGAACCACTTTTCTAAAATTTCATCTACTCCTCATGTTTGTGATTTCCATTTTGGTGAAACTGATTCTGAATCTGACTATGTAACTGAAGAGAATGTATTCAAAGATTCAGCAGAAAAAAAATTCAGATGGATCTTTAAAGATTTAAAGAGACCGGACTACTGTTCCAGAATACCATCTACTCCTCCTGTCTGATTTCCATCCTGGTGATACTGACTCTGAGTCTGAATATGTCAACGAGGAGGATGACTTCATAGATCCAGCTGAACTGGCATTAGACTGGTATGAGCGCAACTTTAATTTGCCACAAAATCAGACAAACCTCAACCTATTGGCTATAATGACATCCTGGGATGCTATGTTAACAATATAGATCGTGCAGACATCTCCCATCATGAAACCTCTCATGGAAATACTGATCTTCCTATTTCTGATATTCCCAGGGATTCTGTAGATTGGACAGATTCAGAGCTGGAAGAAGAGACATCTGGTTTATAGACTGCTGTTTGGAGAAATGGTCCCCTCAAGAACTATGTTGATTTTTTACTTAAGAATTATGCATCCAGTGATGAAGAGGTTTTCTGCTCTCAAACTGATATAAGGTACTCCAGCCCACAGTGGCACCATCCTAAGAAGACTCATATTGGGAAGAAATATCAGTTATCTAAGCTCTCTAAAAAAAAAGAAGAAAAAGAAAATCTGTCTGCCTACAGAAACTCAGAAGTGTTTAAGTTCCTGTTTCAGTTCCTGTTGTGCCAGATCCTCTCTTGCCTCATGATACTCTCCACACCAAGCTGGATGTTGTCTCTAGTCGCCATCAGTCTGTTTTTGCAGCACTTAATGGTTTTTCTTCTCAAACTCTACAATTACAAACACTGCTTTCAACTGCCGATTCCTTACATCCCTCTCATGCTGCCTCGATGTCTGTAAACCCTGTGCTAGAAGCAAAAGATATATATTTTTTTTTAAGTTAAACTTTTTATTTAGAATAAGCCGGACAATTAAAAAGAAAAGAGAGAGAAAAAAAAAAAAAGGGAAAGAAGAAGAGGGAGAATTTACATGAATTTCAAGGTCTGAACAAGGACATTACAAGATAATTTCAGTAGACAATATCAATATTGGTACATCAGGATCATATGACATCAAAGTAAATCAACTTCACCAGGTCTATTGCATGAATAGGGTTAAATAACCCCTCAAAAGATAACATTAGGTTTGAAATTAAAAAATATACCTCAGGAGGAGGGGGGGTCCAGAGTGGTGGATGATCAAAGGGGGTAGGTCTAGATTGTAAGCCTTCAGGAAAGACTAGGTATGAAGAATTGTCTGCGTCCAATCTTGTGGGGTTTGTGGTTTTGTGTCCCATAAGAAAGTAATATTATGAAAGACTTCTAGCGTGTTTGTGGACATGTAATAGTATCTCTCAAGAGAAATTTTTTTTGATATTTGTTGTATCCAATTTTGTATGAGAGGTGTCCTTTTCTGCTTCCATAGTCTTGGAATTAACTGTTTTGCGCTGTTTAAAATAATATGGAACAGTTTACCATGCAATTTAGAGGGAGGTTTCGGGAATATGTTAAAAAGGAAAATTAATGGGTCAAGAGGCCAGGTGCAACCAAAAAAATAATTAATATGACGTCTAATTTCTTCCCAATATTTTGTGATACTCGGACATTCTCACCATATATGGTACAGTGAACCTATCTGGCCGCATTTCCTCCAGCACTTATCTGAGGCCTGAGGAAAAATGTGTTTGAACTTCGCTGGAGTTAGATACCATAGCAAAAGATAATTTTGTTCCAGATATACAACCTTTCAGTTTTCCAGAGGTAGTCCCTGGAGAATTTAGCCCTGTAATTCAAACTCAAATAAGTATGCCTGCTGAACCCCAGAAAACTTCTCAGTCAGAATCTTGTGTCACAATGCCTCTGCATCTACCGGAGAGTGGCATATTTCAGTGCATTCCACCTTCTCAAAGTTCTTCTGTTACTGCATCTAAGAAAACGTTTTCCTTGGGAGATACTTCCCATCAACCTACATTTTCTACTACATCTGTTCCCTGTACAGGAATTCCTGAACCTTGCCCTGGAGTGGACATTCCTGTACCCGATCCTACGGAGGATATTCCTGAACCTTGCCCTGATGTGGGTATTCCTGAACCTTGCCCTGGCATGGGCATTCCTTTACCTGATCCTATTGAGGATATTCCTGAATCTTGCCCTGACATGGGCATTCCTTTACCTGATCCTACTGAGGACATTCCTGAACCTTGCCCTGGTGTGGGCATTCCTTTACCTGATCTTAGTGAGGGCATTCCTGAACTGGCCCAATAATAGGTATTCATATATCTGATCCTAGTGAGGACACTATTGATTCTGAATCCAGTAAGGATACATTTGATATTGAACCAGAAGATGGCAAGAACTGGTCAAATCTTGCATTCTACACTCCTATTTCCTACTTTGAAGAAAGCCCTGCTATTGGGTTAGAAGTGGCTATAGCGTTTTCTTTTGGAGTATATCTAATCCTCAGCCAAGAGGTTAATTCTGAGGGTACTCAAATCTCTGATCCAAAAGTGAATAATCTGGTTTACAATCCAGAATGCTGCATCTCTATTTCTGATGTTGAGGAAAGCCTATTCATATGTCTAGGACTGGGTGCCTTTTCATCGGCTGTGTACATGGTCATCTGTCATGAAGTAGATTCGCCTATTAACCCTGAGGATGTTTCTGGGGTTGGAAGCTCATTGTATGTTACGTTCAAGTATTCTCATGATGACTACAAGAAAGATGACATCAAGTTTTGCTCTCATCATTTTCAAGATCTTTTGATACCTGAAATCCATGGCCTTCGCATTGTCATTTTGCTTTTTCAAGAGATCTCCAACCCTCATTTCTTGATTTCGGATTGGACTCACTACCTCCATGCAGCTACTACCGGCTCTCCATGTCATTGTTGTTCTCTCTCCATTTGGATTGTGTTGGGCGCCTGGAGGTCGCCTTTAAGGAGGGGGCTCTATAACATATGCCTGCCTGATATCACTGTCCCTTTAAGACTGCCTTCCCTGCTACTGACAATCATACTGTTTGTGGAGTATCTGCATTCAACTTACCTGCCAAATTAATTGATCATTTATGCACCTGATTCCCTCAGCCTCTTTTTAAATCTTAAATCTCAGGCCTAATGTGCATTGCATTAGCTTTGAAGTTTTGTTCCAGAACAACAGAAGGCTGTGACTATTCCAGCATGGATTTTACCAGCATATTCAAAACTACAGCCTTTCCTTTTAGCTAATCATCTAATCGCAAGTATCCATAAAAATCCATTTTGTTTCCTGGACACTGCTACTTATCAAACTCTGAACTTATTCTAAATTACAAGTATGCATTTGGTTATAATCACTCTCTAATTACTACAACAGCATCTTACTCAGAACTTTATAACTATTCTCTGCTACAAGTTGTCATAGCTGAAATATCTTCCTCCAAATATGTTAATATATTCAGAACTCTGCATCTATGTGTTCAGTTAAACAGCTTTCCTGTGATTCTCCAAAATATGCACAAACAGTATTTAATGCCTTAAACTTGCAACTTGTCTATCACCTGTGCAGCTCTGCTTATTACTGACATACAGCTCTATATAATATTATGTACTGTGAACCTGCAACAGACCTTTGCATCTATGAGTCAATCTTCTACCAGTTTACTCTGAAGCCTCAACATCTTACAGAGCTATATTTTTTACTCATGAATCCTGCAGCTACTCCTATTAACTATAAGTCACAGTATCAATTTATGTTTCCATTGAAGCCAGTATATATTGTATACATATGTTTCACTCTCCATGAATAATACAATAACTTCTTGCAACTATGAATTGCAAAATATCTTCTATCCACGTCCAGGATACTCTTCCCCGGGTCAGGGGTCGGTGTCTCCCCTTCCCTACCACTGACCCGAGGGTCTGTGTCCTGAGCGCATATACATCAGAACACTACACTAGGAAGAAGTGTGAACGATCGGAAAGGATAAATTAGATTGAACCTCCAAGGCACCGCTAATGCATCAGTTAGCTCCGCTTGAGGATCCCTGTACTTCGACCCCTATCTGGGTAGCTTGGTATTAAGATGTTATAAGATCTTCCTCTTGCAAATCTCTGCAAACACTCGGGATGGAGAGACCATTCTCCCGTATGAAAGGATTGTCTGCTGAGGAAATCCACTTCCCAGTTGTCCACACCCGGAATGTGGATGGCTGACAGCGAACAAATGCGGGTCTCCGCACCAGAAAATCCGAGATACTTCCCTCAAAACTAGGGAGCTTCTCGTTCCCTCCTGATGGTTGATGTAAGCCACCGAGGATATATAGTTTGATTGGAATCTGATTAACTGGGACGAACCCAGCAGAGGCCAAGCCTTCAGAGCATTGTATAATGCCCGAAGATCCAAAATGAGATCAGGAGGGAGCTTTACCTCCTGAGACCAGAGGCACCCAAACAGCTCCCCATCCTGACAGACTCGCAACCGTAGTCACAATCACCCAGGATGGTCTTGAGACGGACGTCCCTAAGGAAAAGTGATCCGGACAAAACCACCAAGAGAGCAATTCTCCCGATTGGCTGTCCAGAGAAATCTGTTGAGACAGATCCGAATGATTGCCGCTCCACTAGTTCAGCATGCGCAGTTGCAACAGTCTGAGGTGAAACCTGGCAAAGGAAATGATGTCCAAGCTGGACACCATGAGACCAATCACCTCCATACACCGAGCCACAGATGGCCTTAAGGAGATCAAGAGGGCAAGAAATGTTGAAGCTAGCTTGTCTCTGGTTTGTTAGAAATATTGGTATGAATATGGAGACTATTATAGTACCCGAGAATTCTATTCTGGTACTTGATACAAGAGAACTCTCTCTAGATTATCTGCCATCCATGGGATCAAAGAATCGAAGAAGACAGAGGAGATATTCCGAATGGTCCACTCTTTGAAAAATTTATTTAGCTAGACCAAACGAAGGGCAATAAACTGGAAGTGCTGGTCCAGTAATGCAAACCTTAGGAACTGGAAGTGGTCCTTGAGGATTGGTATGAGAAGGGAGCATCCTTCAGATCTATCGTGGTCATGAACTACCCCTTTCAAACGAGGGGAAGAATGGACCTTATTGTCTCCATCTTAAACGAGGGGACATTTAAAAATCTGCTTAAGCACTTTAGGTCCAGAATCGGACAGAACATTCCCTCCTTCTTAGGGACCACAAAAAGGTTTGAATAGTATCCCAAACCTCTCAATGTGATAGGCACCGGGACAATAACTCCTAGAGGACAGATCCCGTAAACACCTCAGAAAGGCTTCACTCCTTTCTTGTCAGGAAGACAGGAGGAATCTGCTCTTGGGTGGCTGAGACTTAAAACCTATCTTGTAACCCTGAGCTATGACCTCCAGGACCCATGGATCCTGCACGTCCCTGAACAAGCGACTGAAAAGAGTGACATACTGCTTCCTACACGATCCCGAAGAGGACCGAGGACCGCCCATTCATGCCGACGTAGACTCGGCTGGCTTCTTGCTCTGCTTGGATTTATTCCAGGACTGAGCCGGCTTCCAAGAGCTCTTGGTTTGCTCTGGCTTAGCGGAGGACTGCTGACATGGGCTTTATCAGAATGAAAAGAACAAAAATTGTCCCTTAGATTAGCTCATATACTCTTGCGGTAGGAGGGAACCCTTACCCCCTGTGACCGTGGAGATAATTGAGTCCAGACCTGGACCAGACAAAATCATTTCCTTAAAGGGAGGGAAGAAGTCTAGACTTAGAAGTGATATCTGCAGACCATGACTTCAGCCAGAGCCCGACAGGCCTGAACAGAAAAAGTTGAAACCATAGCATTCAAGCAAATAAACTGCCTAATAGCAGCACAGATAAAATAATTAACAACCCTCAAGGCCGTAAATTTTTCTGAGTAACGTTGAGGGGATCCTCCACCCCGATCAAATCCTATAAGAAGTCACACCAGAAGGTAGTTTTTCCAGTAACTACGGCAACAGCCGGTTGAAACTTCTTAACAGAGTTTCCATCTTTTATCCATGGGCTCTTCAAACGAAAAACTATCCTCAAGCGGGATAGCAGTATGTTTAGCAGGGGTGAAGATAACGCCATCCCATTTAGGGACTGAACCTCACAACTCCATTGAGAGTCGAGGACCGGGGACAATTTGTTAAAGGGAGAAGAGGGGGAAAAGGAATCCAATCCTGTCCCATTTATTCTTAATAATGCTTGCCATCTAACAGGAGCAGGGAAGTATAAGGTACCACCCTGTCCTCAACTCTATCCAATTTAGGAATTAAAGGTTCATCAGGCAATTTGGCCTATGGAACCTCTGAATTTGCCAAAACTTCCTTTAGAAGAAAGCGCAAATTCCTAAACTAAAGTCTGGTTCCTCCACAGCCGGAGGTTTAGAGGCAGCAGACTCCGACCCAGAATGTTCATACTCTGAAGTCTCAGAATGTGTAGAGATATAAGAATGTAGGGTACGTAACTCAATGGACGACAACTCCTCAGAGCTGGATGGCTCCGTGGTATCAAACATGTTTGATGATATCACATTATCAAGGCATATGGAACATAATTGAGAGGGCGGAACTAAGGCTTCCTCACCATATAAACAGGAATTACTAATTAGAAATAGAGGGAGTGCCCGCTAAAGTAACAGAATCCTCCATCGCTAGTGCAATAACCGGAAAACTAGAGAAATAAAACATCTTATTTTATAAAAAAAAAACGGTACCTTTATACCCCAATGGCTGGGGCACTCACCACCTCCTATGACCCAGACAGTAAAAAGATTTAGGACTCCTCTCTGATAGACACCCAGTCAGGAAAAAGGGAATGAATCACATAGCGCACAATGCAGGACCGTCCCTGCTATGAGAAAGCGTGCCAAGCTTGTAAGCTGCATGGCTCTCAAAGTGAAAGTGAAACCTGTATATTCCATAACAGTCTATAAGCCCATAACATCTAACACATAAAAGCAGCATAAAATAAATTAAACATATAAGATTATTCCCCCCTGTTCAATAATTCCCCATAGGAAATATTAACCCTTGATTCTATACAGATAAAAGGAGTCACACTGTGACCCTGTCTTCTTGCGTTATCATACATGTATAAAAATGAAATGATCTTAACAGAATCTACGCCGTGGAACAGGAACACGGTCCTTCAAGTGTGACAGATAGTAGCATCGCTTCTGACATGGACTTGAGTACAGAAAGCAGGCAGCAAAACTCGTCAACGCTGATTGCCTATGGAGCTGTTAATACGAGTTGTGATGGTTTCGCAGAAAGACTCTCCCTGCATCTCTGGACTCTAACATTCATCCATGTTCTCACTGAAAGGCTGACAGGACTACTTAAAAATCCAGTCTCATGCCGAAGAGTACTAACCTCCCTAAGAGACTAAACGCAATCTTCTAACACTTCTCTGCAAACCTCCTGTGACGAAAGGCAAAGAATGACTGGGGGATGAGGAAGTGGAGGAGGTATTTAAGCATTTGGATGGGGTGTCTTTGCCTCCTCCTGGTGGCCAGGTTCAGTATTTCCCACAAGTAAGGAATGCAGCTGTGGACTCTTCCCATATTAAGATGGAAATTAATGTATACGAACAACACTAGCTATTGTGTAACAAACAGCTCTCACAGAGATGCCGTGGCTAGTTGGTGTGGCCTTACACGTTTCACGGGTGAAATCCCGCTTCATCAGAATAAATAGAAAAAAAATTGTATATATGTGTGTGAGTTGTAGTTTTTTTTATTTATTTTTGTGAGAGACTTCGGGACACGTGGAGCTGTGCTGCCCCTAATGGAGTCAATTTTGTATACATATATTTACTTTCCTTATAACAACATGTTTAAATACACTGATCTTACAGAAACTGAATTTAAATATTGCATGAATATTGCTGAAATAATATTGAGAAAAGCATTGCGCAATCCTTTCAATGAAAACTAAAAAAAGAGGAGACATAGCTGTGTTATTGCTAGTAGACTTCAGTTCAGTAAATATATATTAGTCTTTTGTTATACACATTGGTCTTTATAGTGTGCTGACGTGTATGGCAGCCCAGGCTAAACATATTCTTAGAGAATAAATATATATATATATATATATAGCTACATTAGATGCTTCTCTCACCACTCAAATATATACAGCGAGGCAAAAAAAAATATTTGATCCCCTGCTAGTTTTGTACGTTTGCCCACTGACAAAGAAATGATCAGTCTATAATTTTAATGGTAGGTTTATTTGAACAGTAAGAGACAGAATAGCAACAAAAAATACAGAAAAACGCATTTCAAAAAAAGTTATAAATTGATTTGCATTTTAATGAATGAAACAAGCATTTGACCCCTTTGCAAAACATGACTTAGAACTTGGTGGCAAAACCCTTGTGGGCAATCACAGAGGTCAGATGTTTCATGCAGTTGGCAATCACCAGGTTTGCACACATCTCAGGAGGGATTTTGTCCCATTCCTCTTTGCAGAACCTCTCCAAGTCATTAAGGTTTCGAGGCTGACGTTTGGCAACTCGAACCTTCAGCTCCCTCCACAGATTTTCTATGGGATTAAGGTCTGGAGACTGGCTAGGCCACTCCATGACCTTAATGTGATTCTTCTTGAGCCACTCCTTTGTTGCCTTGGCCGTTTGTTTTGAGGCATTGTCATGCTGGAATACCCATCCAAGACCGATTTTCAATGTCCTGGCTGAGGGAAGGAGGTTCTCACCCAAGTTTTGACAATACATGGCCCCGTCCATCGTCCCTTCGATGCGGTGAAGTTGTCCTGTCCCCTTAGCAGAAAAACACTGCTAAAGCATAATGTTTCCACCTCCATGTTTGAAGGTGGGGATGGTGTTCTTGAAGTCATAGGCAGCATTCCTCCTCCTCCAAACACAGTGAGAACTCAATTTTGGTCTCATCTGAGCACAACACTTTCACCCAGTTCTCCTCTGAATCAATCAGATGTTCATTGGCAAATTTCAGACGGGCCTGTACATGTGCTTTCTTGAGCAGGGGGACCTTGCAGGCGCTGCAGGATTTCAGTCCTTCATAGTGAGTTACTAATTGTTTTTATGGTGACTATGGTGAGTTCTGGGCTGATTCCTCACCATTCTCATGATCATTGAAACTCCACGAGGTGAGATCTTGCATGGAGCCCCAGACTGAGGGAGATTGACAGTTATTTTGCGTTTCTTCCATTCGTGAATAATCGCACCAACTGTTGTCACATTCACACCAAGCTGCTTGGCAATGGTCTTGTAGTCCATTACAGCCCTGTGCACGTCTACAATCTTGTCCCTGACATCCTTGGACAGCTCTTTGATCTTGGCCATGGTGGAGAGTTTGGAATCTGATTGATTGCTTCTGTGGCCAGGTGTCTATTATACAGGTAACAAGCTAAGATTAGGAGCACTCCCTTTAATAGCTGTATAAAAGTCACCTGGGAGCCAGAAATCTTGCTGATTGATAGGGGATCAAATACTTATTTCACTCATTAAAATGCAAATCAATTTACAACTTTTTTTTTTTTTTTTTATTGAGGTATAATACAAGATACAACATACATGCAATATTTCAAAAGATGTGGGACTACAGAAGAGAAAATATTGTTGCATCCCAAAAAAAATCATATATGTGTAGAATAACCTAAACCTCACACAGAGAGTCAAAGAATGCTTCATTAGTACCTAAAAAAGATGTGGAAAACAATCATTAAACTGCGGTTCCGGATATATAAGAGCTGTCAGAAACCAAACTTAAAAAGCATACAGGAGCCACTCAAGCCTGAGTATCTAATTAGGATGGATTATCAGAGTCAAACATTATTCGCTATGTTGCAGTACAGACATATATTGAAATATTCCAGGGAATATAAACCCTGTGGTGAAAAGAATTATTGACTTAAATGGAAGAAGCATATAAAAAACTAGTAAAAAGTTAGATATATTGTATATAATAAAATATGATTGTCTATGCGGTATTTTGCAAGTGAAACTGCGCAAGACACTCTGGACATACTTACATGTGCCAGAGTGTAACATATGGGGGGTTAGGAGACCAGCCATTGAACACTATAGAAAGAGATAAAAGGAAACTCTTATAATGTCTATTAGCAAAAGGGGTACTATAGGCTTGTTGCATTATATATATATATATATATATATATATATATATAATACTGAAGATTAATGGGTGGTAATCGGAGTGGGAGTGACCTCTAAATGAGTTTTGAAACTGTATATGATATGGTATAAGATATTATACTGTAATTTATATTAGTACAGGGTAAAAGTGAGGTTGCATCAATACAAAGCAGAGCCTCCACCCACCGAATTATCTTGGATACTTCTATCATCGCTAAGGAACTCCTTGTTCCTCCCTGATGATTGATGTAAGCCACAGTCTTGATGTTGTCCGATTGGAACCGGATGAATTTGGCCGAAGCCAACTGAGGCCAAGCCTGAAGCGCATTGAATATCGCTCTTAATTCCAGAATATTGATTGGAAGTAGAGACTCCGACCAAGTCCACACACCCTGAGCCTTCAGGGAATTCCAGACTGCACCCCAACCTAGAAGACTGGCGTCCGTTGTCACTATCACCCATGAGGGTCTGCGGAAGAACGTCCCTTGGGACAGAAAATCCTGCGACAACCACTAAAGAAGAGAGTCTCTTGTCTCCTGATCCAGATCTATCTGAGGAGATACATTTGCATAATCTCCATTCCACTGTCTGAGCATGCTCAGTTGTAGAGGTCTGAGATGAAAGCGAGCAAACGGAATGATGTCCATTGCCGCCACCATCAATCCAATTACCTCCATGCACTGAGCCACTGAAGGCCGAGGATTGGACTGAAGGGCGCGGCATGTATTCAGAATCTTTAACTTTCTGACCTCCGTCAAGAAGATTTTCATAGATACAGAATCTATTAGATTTCCCAGGAAAGGAACCCTTGTCTGTGGAATTAGTGAACTCTTTTCTAGATTCACCTTCCACCCGTGAGTCCTTAGAAAGGCCAGAACCATGTCGGTATGAGACTTTGTCAATTGATAAGATAACGCCTGGATCAGAATATCGTCCAGATAAGGCGCCTCTGCAATGCCCCGTGGTCTGAGAACCGCCAGTAGAGACCTTAGAACCGTGAAGATCCTGGGTGCGTGGCCAGCCCGAAGGGTAGAGCCACAAACTGAAAATGTTTGTCCAGAAAGGCAAATTTTAGGAACTGGTGATGATCTTTGTGGATAGGAATGTGAAGGTATGCATCCTTTAAATCCACGGTAGTCATATATTGACCCTCCTGGATCAATGGAAGAATTGTCCGAATAGTCTCCATCTTGAAGGATGGGACTCTGAGAAACTTGTTTAGACTCTTGAGATCTAAAATGGGTCGGAACGTTCCCTCTTTTTTGGGAACCACGAAAAGATTTGAGTAAAACCCCTGTCCCCGTTCCAGAATTGGAACGGGACAAATTACTCCCATAATGGAGAGGTCTTTTACACAACGTAAGAACACCTCTCATTTTATCTGGTCTACAGACAAATCGTGAAAGAAGGAACCTTCCCCTTGGGAAGGAATTTTTGAACTCCAGCTGATACCCTTGAGACATGATTTCCAGTGTCCAAGGATCCTGAATGTCTCTTATCCAAGCCTGGACAAAGAGAGAAAGTCTGCCCCCCACTAGATCCGTTCTCGGATCGGGGGCCGCCCCTTCATGCTGTCTTGGGAGCAGCAGCGGGCTTCTTGGGTTGTTTACCCTTGTTCCAAGCCTGGTTGAGCCTCCAGACGGACTTGGCTTGTGCAAAATTCCCATCCTGTTTAGCGGAAGCAGCAGAGGGGACTCCCTTGAAATTTCAAAAGGAACGAAAATTACTCTGTCTACTCCTCTGCTTAGAAGTCTTATCCTGAGGTAGGAGATGACCCTTACCTCCCGTAATGTCAGAAATGATCTCCTTCAAGTCAGGCCCGAATAGGGTCTTACCCTTGAAAGGAATAGCCAAAAGCTTGGATTTAGAGGACACGTCCGCAGACCAAGATTTTAACCATAATGCTCTGCGTGCTAAAATGGAAAACCCTGCATTTTTAGCCGCCAATTTGGCGATCTGGAAAGCGGCATCCGTAACAAAAGAATTTGCCAGCTTAAGGGCTTTAATTCTATCCAATATTTCCTCTAAAGAAGTCTCAGTCTTAAAAGATTCTTCAAAAGCATCAAACCAGAATGCGGCCGCAGTTGTAACTGGGACAATGCAGGCCGTTGGTTGTAATAGAAACCCTTGATGAATAAATATCTTTTTTAGAAGACCCTCCAACTTTTTGTCCATAGGGTCTTTGAAAGCACAACTGTCCTCAATAGAAATAGTCGTACGCTTAGCCAGGTTAGATATAGCTCCGTCCACCTTAGGGACCATCTGCCAATAATCCCGAACGGTGTCAGCTATAGGGTAAATTTTCTTAAATGTAGGGGAAGGTGAAAATGGAATACCCGGTCTTTCCCATTCCTGTGTAATAATATCCGAAATTCTCTTAGGAACCGGAAAAACATCAGAATAAGAAGAAACCTCTAAGTATTTGTCCGTCTTACACAATTTCTCTGGTGGTACCACAATAGAGTCACAATCATCCAGAGTCAGCAAAACCTCCCGCAACAACAGACGGAGGTGTTCAAGCTTAAATCTAAAGGCATCACTTCCAAATCTGTCTGGGGTAATGCACTTCCTGAATCAGACAATTCCCCTTCAGATAGAGTCGCCCTAACTCCCAAATCAGAGCCCTGGGAGTGTACATCAGAGATCGCCATCAAAGAGCGGCTTTAATGAATTAAAAGGTCAGGTTGGTTTGAGCTGTAACTCACATAGGTGATAACTATAGGTAATTTGAGGAGCGTGGAATTAGGTGTACTTCAATACCAAGCAATTTGCTAAGAGACTGATAGACCTTTATAGGGAACAGGAAGTGGGTAGGTCTGAAATTAAAGGGACAGCAGCTCAATGAACTGGTAAGCAAGTGATCGCTAAAGGGAATCCTGACAGAATCCCCCCTTCAAGGAGCAACTCCGGGGCTCAAGGACTGGGACGGTCAGGATTCCTACGATGGAACAGTGCAACCAATCGAGGAGCAGAGATGTTGACAGCAGGCTCCCACGAATCATCATCCGGAGTATAATCCTTCCAACGGATGAGATATTGAAGAATTCCTCTATGGATTCGGGAGTCCAAAATAGATTGTACTTCGTATTCGATGTTAGGGTCCACAATAACCTCTGGAGAAATAGTAGCAGAAGAGGGATTCCTGAGAGCTTTATAAGGCTTTAATAGGGAAACATGAAAGGTGGGGTGCACCTTCATAGAATCGGGTAGTGTAAGACGAACAGCATTAGAGTTGACAATTTGAGCCACTGGAAAAGGTCCGATGAACAGAGGAGCGAATTTCCTAGAAGGGGTGTTGAGTCTAAGGTTTTTCGTAGATAACCAGACTAAGTCTCCAACGGAGTATATCGGAGACGGAATTCTCTTCCTGTCATAGTAGTACTTTTGGGTCTTCTTTGCATCCTCTATAGCAGCTTTGATAGTAGAAAAGTTAGATGTAATGAGAACGGAAAGATCAGATATAGTGGGTGATAAACTCTGATTGTCAGAGAGTAATTGAAATCTGGGATGGTAACCGTAGTTCACATAGAATGGAGTTTGTTTGGTTGTGGAGTGAGTGGTGTTATTGAAGCAGAACTCTGCGTAAGGCAAATGTTTTGACCATTGTAATGGTTGCGAAGAGCAATAGATCCTAAGGAATTGCTCGAGCCACTGATTTGACCTTTCAGTCTGGCCATTGGTCTGAGGATGGTATGCTGAACTAAGCCTTTTATCAATTGAAAAAACCTTACAGAATTCAGTCCAGAGTTTGCTGGAGAACTGAGTTCCACGGTCAGTAAGGATAGTATTGGGAATACCGTGATGTTTGAAAACATGAGCGATAAGAAGTTGAATGGTTTCAGATGCAGTAGGAAGTTTATGGTAAGGGATGAAGTGTGACATTTTACTGAAGAGATCGACAACAACTAAGATGGTAGTGTTATTGTCGGATTTCGGAAGGTCAACGATAAAATCTAGAGCAATCTCTTGCCAAGGTTTGCTAGGAGTAGGTAACGGAATCAAAAGTCCATAAGGAGCATGTTTAGCTCTTTTGGAGATAGTACATTCTGTACAAGTAAGGACATGTTTCTTAATGTCTTGATAAATTCCCGGCCACCAGTATGAACGTGAGATAAGTTCTTGTGTTTTCTTAACTCCTGGATGTCCAGCAAGTAAAGATTCATGGGAAGACTGAAGAACTAGTTGTCTTAATGTAGGAGGTATATAAATCTTGTTCTTGAAATAGTATAATCCATCAGTTTTCTTCTGGAGCTGGGAGATTGGTTTAGTGGAGTCCAGAGATTGTTCATGAATCAGACTGGAGTTGGTGTCAGTGACGAAGGAGACAAAGTTTTCCGCTGGGATGATAGTATCCTTTGGTAAATTGAATCGAGTATGAGTAGGTAATCTAGACAAGGCATCTGCCTTGTGATTCTTCCCAGCTGGTCGGTATACAATCTGAAAATTAAACCTAGAAAAGAAAAGATTCCAGCGGACTTGTCTTGCGGAAAGTGTCCTTGTTGATTTAAGGTATTGGAGGTTCCTATGGTCCGTATATATGATGGTGGGAAATGAAGTACCCTCAAGAAGGTGACGCCAATGTTCCAATGACATCTTGATGGCAAGGAGCTCTTTGTCTCCAATGGGATAATTTTGTTCTGAGCTGGATAAACAGCGAAAAAAAAAGGCTACAGGATGAAGGGGTTGGTTTATGCCTGAACGTTGGGATAAAACTGCACCCACAGCTACATCTGAAGCATCGACCTCCAAAGTGTAGGGTAGTTCAGGGTTAGGAAATCTCAGAATCGGTGCAGTAGTGAACCGGATTTTTAACATATCAAAAGCTGATTGGGCTTCAGAATTCCATTTAAACGGTGTACCTGATTTGGTTAAATGAGTTAGAGGCTTTGTTATGTTCGAGAAGTTCTTTATGAACTTCCGATAGAAGTTAGCAAAGCCAAGAAACCTTTGTACCTCTTTCTTTGATTTAGGTGAAGGCCACTCCTTAATTGCCTGAATTTTAGTTTGTTCCATGTAAATTCCATTAGATGTTATAACATAACCTAAAAAGGTTATACTCTGTGTGTTGAAAATACATTTCTCTGGTTTGGCGTAGAGGAAATTGCTTCTTAACCTAGAGAGTACCTGTCTTACATGTAAAATATGTTCAGAAAAGGTCTTTGAGTAAATGAGTATGTCATCCAGATAAATGACAAGGAAAACATCTAGAAAATCTCTGAAAAGATCGTTGATTAGATATTGGAAAGTGGCAGGGGCGTTACACAAACCGAATGGCATCACGGTGTATTCGTATAGACCATACCTAGTACGGAACGCCGTGAGCCATTCGTCACCACTTCTGACACGTATTAAATTGTAAGCCCCTCTGAGATCTAATTTGGTGAAGTATTTAGCCCCTTCTAGTCTTTCGATCAGTTCAGGGATAAGTGGTAAGGGGTACCGGTTCTTTATTGTAACTTTGTTAAGTTGTCTATAGTCTACAATAGGCCTTAAGGAGCCATCCTTATTTTTCACGAAAAATATACCCGCTCCTGCTGGAGAGGTGGAGGGGCGAATGAAACCCTTCCTTAAATTATCTTCTAGATAGGTCTTTAGATGTAAAAGCTCGGGTTTAGATAAAGGAAAAATATGACCGTATGGTATCTGTGCCCCTGGTACTAGCTCAATAGGACAGTCATACTTCCTGTGGGGTGGAAGGTTTTCGGATTCGGTTTTACTGAAAACATCTGCGAAATCCCTATACTGTTTAGGTAAAATTATCTCATCTTGTACAGGGGTGAAGTGCATGATATTAAGAGGAAAACATGTTGTACTGCAATATTTGGAAGGAAATTTAAGTGTCAAGTTTGTCCAGTTTATGTCAGAGTTATGTAAAATTAACCAATTCAATCCTAGTATGACTGGTGAAGCAGGTGAAGCAATTGCATCAAATGTAAGATATTCTCTATGTTGTTCAGGGGTAGATACTAGAATTGGTATTGTTTGAAACTCTACTGAACCTGAAGAGATGGGCCTTCCATCAATACCCTTTAATAAAACAGGAGACTTTTTTCGAATAAGCGGAATTTTATTGATAAATGTATAATCTTTATCAATGTAACAAGCTGTCGCTCCAGAGTCAATTATTGCGGGCACGTTGAGACGCTGTTGATCCCACTGAAAAGAGAGTGAAAGCTTACAGTATATCGTTCTTGTGACAGATGTATTACAGCAAATATTAAAAGTTGTGAACTCACCCTTGTTAGATCTCTGTAGTGCAGGACATTCTTTAACTGAGTGTTCATCTGATGCGCAGTAGAGACACAGATTATTTTCTCTGCGCCTTATCTTTTCTTGGGGACTTAACGGGCCTTTCAGGAAGCCAATTTCCATTGGTTCAGCGTTAGTTTTGTGAGAAGATGTGGCAGACGTACTACCAGAACCCTTCTTAGAGTATGTCTCTGGATATGTTCTTTCATGTTGTCTTTCCCTTAATCTTCTATCTATAGTAATACTGAGCTTCATTAACTCTTCTAATGTGGCAGGAATGTCAGTGCGGGAGAGTTCATCTTTTACAGGATCAGATAGACCCAGGCGGAACTGATTCCTTAAAGATAAATTATTCCATTCGGAATCTTTTGCCCACCTCTTGAAATCTGAAATGTAATCCTCAACTACCCTTTTCCTCTGTTTCAGAGCCCTAAGTGCTGTCTCTGCAGTCTGCTGTTTGAAAGGGTCTTCATATAATTGACCCATTGCCAATAGAAATTGATCCAATGAATTGAGTATATTTTCATTGGTCTCAAAAAAACTGTTTGCCCAACTGCGTGGCTCCCCTCTAAGGAAAGAAATAATAGTTAGAACTCTGGTTCTATCATTGGGATAGGACTGGGGTTTTAACGTGAATAGCAGGAGACATGCATTTTTAAAGTCTCTGTAGTGTGCCCTGTCACCATAGAATTTTTCGGGGAGACTAACTTGTGGTTCAGGGGAATGTATTTTTGTCTCTAGGTAATCCTTTATATATGCTTTAAGTGCTACATTTTCTGCTTTTAATGTATTAAGGCCATCAGCCAGTAAATCAACTTTCTGGTTTAAAGACTGTGGCCTAGATTTGGAGTTCGGCGGTAAAAGGGCTGTTAACGCTCCGCGGGCTTTTTTCTGGCCGCACCATAAATTTAACTCTGGTATCGAGAGTTAAAACAAATGCTGCGTTAGGCTCCAAAAAAGGAGCGTAGAGCATTTTTACCGCAAATGCAACTCTCGATACCAGAGTTGCTTACGGACGCGGCCGGCCTCAAAAACGTGCTCGTGCACGATTCTCCCATAGGAAACAATGGGACTGTTGGAGCTGAAAAAAAACCTAACACCTGCAAAAAAGCAGCGTTCAGCTCCTAACGCAGCCCCATTGATTCCTATGGGGAAACACTTCCTACGTCTGCACCTAACACCCTAACATGTACCCCGAGTCTAAACACCCCTAACCTTACACTTATTAACCCCTAATCTGCCGCCCCCGCTATCGCTGACCCCTGCATATTTTTTTTAACCCCTAATCTGCCGCTCCGTAAACCGCCGCAACCTACGTTATCCCTATGTACCCCTAATCTGCTGCCCTAACATCGCCGACCCCTATGTTATATTTATTAACCCCTAATCTGCCCCCCACAACGTCGCCGACACCTACCTACACTTATTAACCCCTAATCTGCCAAGCGGACCTGAGCGCTACTATAATAAAGTTATTAACCCCTAATCCGCCTCACTAACCCTATCATAAATAGTATTAACCCCTAATCTGCCCTCCCTAACATCGCCGACACCTAACTTCAATTATTAACCCCTAAACTTCCGATCGGAGCTCACCGCTATTCTAATAAATGGATTAACCCCTAAAGCTAAGTCTAACCCTAACACTAACACCCCCCTAAGTTAAATATAATTTTTATCTAACGAAATAAATTAACTCTTATTAAATAACTTATTCCTATTTAAAGCTAAATACTTACCTGTAAAATAAATCCTAATATAGCTACAATATAAATTATAATTATATTATAGCTATTTTAGGATTAATATTTATTTTACAGGCAACTTTGTAATTATTTTAACCAGGTACAATAGCTATTAAATAGTTAAGAACTATTTAATAGTTACCTAGTTAAAATAATAACAAATTTACCTGTAAAATAAATCCTAACCTAAGATATAATTAAACCTAACACTACCCTATCAATAAAATAATTAAATAAACTACCTACAATTACCTACAATTAACCTAACACTACACTATCAATAAATTAATTAAACACAATTGCTACAAATAAATACAATTAAATAAACTAGCTAAAGTACAAAAAATAAAAAAGAACTAAGTTACAGAAAATAAAAAAATATTTACAAACATAATAAAAATATTACAACAATTTTAAACTAATTACACCTACTCTAAGCCCCCTAATAAAATAACAAAGCCCCCCAAAATAAAAAATTCCCTACCCTATTCTAAATTAAAAAAGTTACAAGCTCTTTTACCTTACCAGCCCTGAACAGGGCCCTTTGCGGGGCATGCCCCAAGAATTTCAGCTCTTTTGCCTGTAAAAAAAAACATACAATACCCCCCCCCAACATTACAACCCACCACCCACATACCCCTAATCTAACCCAAACCCCCCTTAAATAAACCTAACACTAATCCCCTGAAGATCTTCCTACCTTGTCTTCACCATCCAGGTATCACCGATCCGTCCTGGCTCCAAGATCTTCATCCAACCCAAGCGGGGGTTGGCGATCCATAATCCGGTGCTCCAAAGTCTTCCTCCTATCCGGCAAGAAGAGGACATCCGGACCGGCAAACATCTTCTCCAAGCGGCATCTTCGATCTTCTTCCATCCGGTGCGGAGCGGGTCCATCTTGAAGCAGGCGACGCGGATCCATCCTCTTCTTCCGATGTCTCCCGACTAATGACTGTTCCTTTAAGGGACGTCATCCAAGATGGCGTCCCTCGAATTCCGATTGGCTGATAGGATTCTATCAGCCAATCGGAATTAAGGTAGGAATTTTCTGATTGGCTGATGGAATCAGCCAATCAGAATCTAGTTCAATCCGATTGGCCGATCCAATCAGCCAATCAGATTGAGCTCGCATTCTATTGGCTGATCGGAACAGCCAATAGAATGCGAGCTCAATCTGATTGGCTGATTGGATCAGCCAATCGGAATTCGAGGGACGCCATCTTGGATGACGTCCCTTAAAGGAACAGTCATTAGTCGGGAGACATCGGAAGAAGAGGATGGATCCGCGTCGCCTGCTTCAAGATGGACCCGCTCCGCACCGGATGGAGAAGATCGAAGATGCCGCTTGGAGAAGATGTTTGCCGGTCCGGATGTCCTCTTCTTGCCGGATAGGAGGAAGACTTTGGAGCACCGGATTATGGATCGCCAACCCCCGCTTGGGTTGGATGAAGATCTTGGAGCCAGGACGGATCGGTGATACCTGGATGGTGAAGACAAGGTAGGAAGATCTTCAGGGGATTAGTGTTAGGTTTATTTAAGGGGGGTTTGGGTTAGATTAGGGGTATGTGGGTGGTGGGTTGTAATGTTGGGGGGGGGGTATTGTATGTTTTTTTTTACAGGCAAAAGAGCTGAAATTCTTGGGGCATGCCCCGCAAAGGGCCCTGTTCAGGGCTGGTAAGGTAAAAGAGCTTGTAACTTTTTTAATTTAGAATAGGGTAGGGAATTTTTTATTTTGGGGGGCTTTGTTATTTTATTAGGGGGCTTAGAGTAGGTGTAATTAGTTTAAAATTGTTGTAATATTTTTATTATGTTTGTAAATATTTTTTTATTTTCTGTAACTTAGTTCTTTTTTATTTTTGTACTTTAGCTAGTTTATTTAATTGTATTTATTTGTAGCAATTGTGTTTAATTAATTTATTGATAGTGTAGTGTTAGGTTAATTGTAGGTAATTGTAGGTAGTTTATTTAATTATTTTATTGATAGGGTAGTGTTAGGTTTAATTATATCTTAGGGTAGGATTTATTTTACAGGTAAATTTGTTATTATTTTAACTAGGTAACTATTAAATAGTTCTTAACTATTTAATAGTTATTGTACCTGGTTAAAATAATTACAAAGTTGCCTGTAAAATAAATATTAATCCTAAAATAGCTATAATATAATTATAATTTATATTGTAGCTATATTAGGATTTATTTTACAGGTAAGTATTTAGCTTTAAATAGGAATAAGTTATTTAATAAGAGTTAATTTATTTCGTTAGATAAAAATTATATTTAACTTAGGGGGGTGTTAGTGTTAGGGTTAGACTTAGCTTTAGGGGTTAATCCATTTATTAGAATAGCGGTGAGCTCCGATCGGAAGTTTAGGGGTTAATAATTGAAGTTAGGTGTCGGCGATGTTAGGGAGGGCAGATTAGGGGTTAATACTATTTATGATAGGGTTAGTGAGGCGGGTTAGGGGTTAATAACTTTATTATAGTAGCGCTCAGGTCCGCTCGGCAGATTAGGGGTTAATAAGTGTAGGCAGGTGTCGGCGACGTTGAGGGGGGCAGATTAGGGGTTAATAAATATAATATAGGGGTCGGCGGTGTTAGGGGTAGCAGATTAGGGGTACATAGGGATAACGTAGGTGGCGGCGATTTGCGGTCGGTGGATTAGGGGTTAATTATTTTAAGTAGCTTGCGGCGACGTTGTGGGGGGCAGGTTAGGGGTTAATAAATGTAATACAGGGGTCGGCGGGGTTAGGGGCAGCAGATTAGGGGTACATAAGTATAACGTAGGTGGCGGTCGGCAGATTAGGGGTTAAAAATTTTAATCGAGTTGCGGCGATGTGGGGGGAGCTCGGTTTAGGGGTACATAGGTAGTTTATGGGTGTTAGTGTACTTTAGGGTACAGTAGTTAAGAGCTTTATGAACCGGCGTTAGCCAGAAAGCTCTTAACTCCTGCTATTTTCAGGCGGCTGGAATCTTGTCGTTAGAGCTCTAACGCTCACTGCAGAAACGACTCTAAATACCAGCGTTAGAAAGATCCCATTGAAAAGATAGGCTACGCAAATGGCGTAGGGGGATCTGCGGTATGGAAAAGTCGCGGCTGAAAAGTGAGCGTTAGACCCTTTAATCACTGACTCCAAATACCAGCGGGCGCCCAAAACCAGCGTTAGGAGCCTCTAACGCTGGTTTTGACGGCTACCGCCGAACTCTAAATCTAGGCCTGTATTTCTGCGGTCATCTCAGCTGGATCCATATTAAATGGCTTGGTATTCTGTCACGACCTTATAAAAATATCAAGTTGTTCTAGAGAATAAGAAAAACTTCAAATTAGACCACAGCTGCTGAGATGTAATTTTATATTTATATGTGGCTTAGGAACATTTGGGAAGCACATCATTTACCTAATAGGCAAAGTGGGTCCCAGTTATATTCCTAAGCAGTTGTTATAAGTTTCAGGAATGAGCAGGAAAAATGCTTATAACTGTCACCTGAGAGAGTTCACAGAAATACAGCTAAGCAACTGTACTGAAACCAGCGTGGTAAAATGACAGAAGTTGAGGAGAATGTTAATTAAGCTGAGGTACAATTACTAAGTATCAACTGAGAAACACTTGTGAAACTGAAAATGAACATAGTATCCCTTTTCAGATAAGCTGAGAAGAAAATACACTATAGTGCTTTACAAACAATTAAGCAGAGGTATTGAGTGTAATACTTAAGTATGGATAGTTGTAGATATTACGTATAGTTCGTAGACTTAAAGTAGGTTACCTTCAAAATAAGCCAGATGGATAGGTTTCAGATTTAGGTATAACTCCTAATACCCAGTTACGGGGTCCGGTAACGATGAGCAGAATGGCATTAGCCTGGATTGTCCGTTTCGTTGGCGTGTGACGTCACCGCGGATTGATCTAGTAGATCCGGCCGGAGTTGGAGTTGATATCGTAGGTGCTGGAATTGTCGAGTTGCGGCTAAGCGGCTTTAATGAATTAAAAGGTCAGGTTGGTTTGAGCTGTAACTCACATAGGTGATAACTATAGGTAATTTGAGGAGCGTGGAATTAGGTGTACTTCAATACCAAGCAATTTGCTAAGAGACTGATAGACCTTTATAGGGAACAGGAAGTGGGTAGGTCTGAAATTAAAGGGACAGCAGCTCAATGAACTGGTAAGCAAGTGATCGCTAAAGGGAATCCTGACAGTAATATGCAGTTGCTATAACCAGGTATATTTACATCATTAGGTATTATAGTCCTTCTGACTAAAATTAACCCCTGCACCAAACCACAGCTCCGCTGTGGCGCCTACCTTACTCCAACAAGATGCCCAAAAATCACTGCCTAAGTCCGCTTGCGAGTAAGTCAAACCAAGCGGACCTAGGAATCAACAGGAGCTCCATCAGACTCCTCCGTTGCAGAGA
Source organism: Bombina bombina (assembly GCF_027579735.1). Lineage (NCBI taxonomy): Eukaryota > Metazoa > Chordata > Amphibia > Anura > Bombinatoridae > Bombina > Bombina bombina. Next base: position 4,997,375 of record NC_069503.1, read on the forward strand.
CCGGAATAACAAGTGCACGGCAAAGCATGCAAAAGTAAGCCCCGCCCTTCGTGGGCGGAAGAGAGAAAAACCAACGAAGCATGAAAATAATCAATGTCGGATAAACCCGACTCGTTTAACAGCCAATGTGTCCCTCAAAACAAACTATTGTTTAAAAAATAAAGGAATAATTAACCCTTTTTTACACAATCTTTCTCCAGCGTCAGCCTGTTTATAAGTGTTACCGTTTCTGACCCCTTAACGAACAACGGATCACATAAGTACACCAACCCACTGCTTATTATATAAATAGTATAAGAAGGGAACAGATAGGGGAATAAAACTTTATTATGCAAGTTAGTTACCCCACTTGTGTTGCAGCAGCTAACGTCCAGTCTGTTCTGAGCTACACTCTCCCCAGAAAACAAAAAGACTGTACATACCGTAGTGCTGATCTGAACCTGTCCCACACGAAGAAGAGGTCTCTTTACATCACCTCCTGTAGGTCTGTGGGGACAAACAAGGCCTTATGTGACATCTTATAAGACCATCAGCAGGGCAGCACCAGCATGGGGAGTGAAGTGCTAATGTAGAAAACTCCTCCATTCCCATTGCTGAAACTTATCGTCCAAATAAGGAAACACCGCAATACCCCACTCTCTGATTACAGAGAGTAGGGCACCGAGAACCTTTGAAAAGATCCTTGGAGCTGTCGCTAGGCCAAAAGGAAGAGCAACAAATTGGTAATGCTTGTCTAGAAAAGAGAATCTCAGGAACTGATAGTGATCTGGATGAATCGGAATATAAAAAGGTATGCATCCTGTAAGTCTATTGTGGACATATAATGCCCTTGCTGAACAAAAGGCAGAATAGTCCTTATAGTCACCATTTTGAATGTTGGTACTCTTACATAACGATTCAAGACTTTTAGATCCAGAACTGGTCTGAATTAATTTTCTTTCTTTGGGACAATGAACAGATTTGAATAAAACCCCAGACCCTGTTCCTGAAAAGGAACTGGCACGATTACCCCAGATAACTCTAGGTCTCAAACACATTTCAGGAAAGCCTGTGCTTTCTCTGGGTTCACTGGAATGCGTGAGAGAAAGAAACTTCTCACAGATGGTCTTACTCTGAAACCTATTCTGTACCCTTGAGAAACAATGTTCTGAATCCAATGATTTTGGACTGAATTTATCCAAACATCCTTGAAAAATTTTAATCTGTCCCCTACCAGCTGAGCTGGAATGAGGGCCGCACCTTCATGCGGACTTGGGAACTGGTTTAGATCTCTTAAATGGCTTGGATTTATTTCAGATTGAGGAAGGCTTCCAATTTGTCAGGGTTTTTCCTGACTTGTTTGCCATGTGCTGCTGGCAGCCATTTTACTCACCTCTCTTCCTGATTATGGTGCATTGTGGGGGATGCTGCTCACTTCCTGCACTTCCTTTTATGGCCAGACTGGTTTACATCATCCATGTGAGACAGGATGCAGTCTCAGAATTGTGATGTCATAACTTATTATTTAAAGGGCCTTTGTTCAGTATGCTTTGCCCTTGCGTTGTCTCAGACCTGTTTGTGAGAGTTCCTGTGTATTACCTGGTTGCCTGACGTCCTTCCTGGTTCCTGATCCCTGGCTTGTTCCTGACTCTGCTGTTTTCCTTGTTCCTGATTCTGGTTCGTCTGACTACTCGCTTTGGCTCCTGACTCGGCTCGTCTGACTACCAGCTCTGGTTTTGATTCCTGGCTTGTTATTTGACTTGTGGACTTTTTATTATTTTTTGCTATTAATAAAGGTGTGATTGTTTTTGCACTTCTCGTCTCAGTTTGATTCCTGGCACCCTGACATTACGCAAGGACCATGAATCCTGATGGTGCTAATAATCCACCTTTACCTGCCATAATTTCCAGGATGGATGAACAGGATCACCACTTGGATCAATTTGCATTAGACCAGCAAACCCTGCTGAATCGCACTGCACATTTGGATCAAAGTGTCCCGCAAGTTATGGCTGCTCCTGTTTACGCTGCTGCACCTATGCCTACCAGGAGCATGTCCGGTTCTGCACCTCTACCTCAGCGATATGGAGGCGATCCTAATCAGTGCAGAGGGTTTTTGAACCAGGTGGGCATTTACTTTGAGATGTTACCTCAGGCGTTTCTGACAGAGCTAAGGTGGGATTTCTCATCTCGTTACTCTCTGACACAGCTCTTGCCTGGGCTAATCCCTTGTGGGAGACTAATAAACCTGTGATTTCCAATTACCCTGAATGTGTGGCCTCCTTTCGAAGGGTATTTGATGTTCCAGCTCGCTCCTCCTCTGCTGCTAAACTACTCATATCCATTCAGCAAGGTACAAGATCTGTTGCTCAGTATGCCATTGAGTTCCGTACGCTTGCAGCAGAGGTAGGCTGGAACAATGAAGCCCTTGTTGCCGCCTTCTTTCATGGGCTCTCTGATGCGATTAAAGACGAAGTTGCTGCCAGAGATTTACCAGAGGATCTCGAGGCATTGGTGTCTTTTTTGATCCTAATTGACATCAGACTAAGTGAGAGGCCTTCTTTCAAGGAGCGCTTGCGGAAGCCTCCTGTACCGTTGTCTCCTACGTGTTTGTTCCCACCCATGCCTCCCTCTCCTCCTATGCCTCCTGGTCCCGAGTCACCAGGTACTGCTGAGCCGATGCAGTTGGGATTCACACAACCCCCCGCGGCGGAGAGGGCCTTTAGGAGGAGGGAGGGGCTCTGCCTCTATTGTGGGTTACAGGGCCACCTTTTGATGTCTTGTCCTACACGGCCAGGAAACGCTCACACCTAAGGTCCTGTCGGGGGCAGACCTTAGGTGGTTTATCCTTGTCCCCGGAACCGCTAAAGGAGAAACCTTTAGTCACGGTTGTCCTTTCCTGGGTGAACTCCTCCATAGTCACCCAGGCTCTTGTTGACTCCGGTGCTGCGGGCTCTTTCATTGACAGTGCTGTATCGAAGCACTCCATTCCTGTTTTGCCTCGGTCCGTTCCGCTTGCTATTGAGGCCATTGATGGCAGGCCCCTTCAGCCCGCACTCGTTACTCACGAAACCGCTCCGTTGTCCATGGCTGTTGGGGCTCTCCATTTTGAAACCCTCCAGTTCCAGGTGATAAACTCTCTGCATTTTCCAGTTGTTCTGGGTTATCCCTGGCTCCAAAAGCACAATCCCAGTCTCGACTGGCGCAGGTCCGAAATGTTGTCGTGGTCTCCGCAATGTATTTCCACTTGTCTTCAGAAACCAGTTAAAGTCTTGTGCACTTCTTCAGTATCTCCATTGCCAGAGGAGTACTGAGAGTTCCTAGACGTTTTTGACAAGGTGCGTGCCGGTATGTTGCCTCCTCACCGGTCTTACGATTGTGCCATAGACCTGCAACCCGGAGCCATTCCTCCTCGGGGCCAGGTTTACCCTCTGTCTGTTGCAGAGAATTGTGCTATGGAGGAGTATGTTTCTGATGCTTTGTCGTGGGGGATCATCCGCAAATCCTGCTCTCCTGCAGGGGCTGGCTTCTTCTTTGTGAAGAAAAAGGGTGGCGAGTTAAGACCATGCATCGGTTATAGGGGTCTTAATCGTCTTACCATTAAGAATGCTTACCCTATTCTGCTCATTACGGAACTCTTTGACCGCCTCAAGGGAGCTACGGTCTTTACTAAGCTTGATATGAGAGGAGCGTACAATCTCGTTAGGATCAAGGAGGGCCACAAATGGAAAACAGCATTTAACACCAGGAGCGGGCATTATGAGTATCTTGTAATGCCCTTTGGCCTATGTAATGCTCCTGCTGTTTTCCAGGAATTTATTAATGATGTCCTACGAGATATGTTGCAACAGTGTGTTGTGGTATACTTAGACGACATCCTCATACACTCACCCACACTTGAGGCTCATCGTTCTGATGTTACACGGGTTCTTCAGAGACTATGTGAGAACGGCCTGTTTTGTAAACTTGAGAAATGTGAGTTCCATCAGACTCAAGTAACCTTCCTAGGTTATGTTATCTCCGTTGCAGGGTTCTCCATGGATCCTGACAAGTTATCTGCAGTTCTGCAGTGGCCTCGCCCAGTTGGTCTTCGGTCTATTCAACATTTTTTGGGGTTCGCCAATTACTATAGAAAGTTTATTAAAAACTTTTCTTCCTTGGTCAAACCTATCACAGACATGACCCGAAAAGAGAATGATCCACTCCATTGGTCACCTACTGCCATTGAGGCCTTTGATAGTCTTAAGACTGCCTTTGCTGCCGCTCCAGTTCTGGCTCATCCTAACCCTGTCCTGCCTTTCTTTCTTGAGGTCGATGCGTCTGAGACTGGAGTAGGTGCCCTCTTGTCTCAACGTCCTACGCCTTATGGTTCCTTGCATCCGTGTGGTTTCTTCTCTAAGAAATCGTCTCCAGCGGAGTGCAATTATGAAATTAGCGACAGGGAATTACTGGCCATAATTTTGCCACTCAAGGAATGGAGGCATCTTCTCGAGGGTACTAGTGTGCAAGTGCTCATTCTTACTGACCACAAGAATTTAACTTATCTATCTGAAGCAAAACGTTTGTCGCCCCGACAGGCCAGATGGGCGCTGTTTTTGTCTCGATTTAATTATGTGGTCTCCTACCTGCCTGGTAGTAAGAATGTTAGGGCTGATGCCCTCTCTCGACAATTTTCACCTCTGTCCAAGGAGGAGTCTGTACCTACTCCAGTTATACCTCCTGACCATATTTTGGCTACCATACGTACTAATTTGACTTCTCCCTTGGCGGAAGAGATCCTGGCTGTACAAACCAATGCACCTCCTGAGAAACCTAGTGGTAAGTGTTTTGTTCCTGAGAATCTTCAAACTAAACTTTTGCACACTTACCACTATCCTAAAGCCGCAGGTCACCCAGGCAAGAACCAAATGATTTGGTCTGTCACTCGACTGGTGGCCAGGTCTTCGTTCTGATGTTGCTGCGTATGTTGCCTCCTGCTCAGTTTGTGCACAGAATAAGACTCCTTGACGACTTCCTGTGGGTCTTCTTCAAACTATTGTTAATGGTGAGCGTCCTTGGACACATCTTTCCATGGACTTCATTGTCGAGCTCCCTGTTTCCAATAGCAATACTGTTATGCTTATGGTGGTTGACCGTTTTTCTAAAATGTCACATTGTATTCCCTTGAAGAAGTTGCCTACCGCTCAGGAGCTTGCTTCAATTTTTGCCCGTGAGGTCTTCCATTTACATGGGTTACCCAAGGAGATAGTGTCGGACCGGGGTAGCCAGTTTGTCTTCAGATTTTGGCGTTCCTTTTGTGCTCAAATGGGGATCCAGCTCTCCTTCTCCTCGGCATATCACCCTTAATCCAATGGGGCTGCGGAATGGTCTAATCAAGCTCTGGAACAGTTCCCCCGTTGCTACGTCTCAGATCACCACAATAATTGGTCTGAACTGTTACCTTGGGCAGAGTTTGCTCGTAATAGTGCTATTAATGCTTCCTCCAAGTTATCCCCGTTCATGGCGAATTATGGGTTTCAACCATCCTTGTTGCCCGATTCATTCATGTCTCAGGGTATTCCGGCTTTGGAGGAGCATCTCCGGCAACTCCGTTCCACGTGGGTGCAGATTCAGGATTGCCTTCTTCGTTCTATGCAGCGCCAAAAGTTCCAGGCTGATCGTAGGCGTCTTCCTGCACCTTCCTACCAGGTTGGTGAGAGAGTTTGGCTGTCCTCCCGCAACTTGAACCTTCGCGTGCCTTCCAATAAACTGGCTCCCCGTTATGTTGGTCCTTTTCGAATACTCCGACAGGTCAATCCTGTGGCCAACGCTCTTGACCTTCCTCCTGCATCTCCAATGTTTTTCAAGTCTCCCTCTGAAAACCATTGGTTTGTAATTGGTTTACCACTGTGTTGCCTCGTCCCAGTCCTATCTTTGTTGACAACCATGAGGAGTATGAGGTCAGCAGCATTATTGACTCATATGTCCAGGGGCCGCGTACAGTATTTGGTTCATTGTAGGGGCTACGGTCCAGAGGAGCGTTCATGGGTTCCCTCCTCTGATGTTCATGCTCCCGCCCTCCTCCGTGCCTTCCATGCCTGTTTCCCCAATAAGCCTTTTGTCCTCCCGCGGGGGAGGGGTCATTGAGGGGAGGGTACTGTCAGGGTTTTTCCTGACTTGTTTGCCATGTGCTGCTGGCAGCCATTTTACTCACCTCTCTTCCTGGTTATGGTGCATTGTGGGGGATGCTGCTCACTTCCTTTTATGGCCAGACTGGTGTACATCATCCGTGTGAGACCGGATGCTTTCTCAGAATTGTGATGTCATCACTTATTATTTAAAGGGCCTCTGTTCGGTATGCTTTGTCCTTGCGTTGTCTCAGACCTGTTTGTGAGAGCTCCTGTGTATTACCTGGCTGTCTGACGTCCTTCCTGGTTCCTGATCCCTGGCTTGTTCCCGACTCTGCTGTTCTCCTTGTTCCTGACTCGGCTTGTCTGACTACCAGCTCTGGTTTTGATTCCTGGCTTGTTATTTGACTTGTGGACTTTTTATTATTTTTTGCTATTAATAAAGGTGTGATTGTTTTTGCACTTCTCGTCTCAGTTTGATTCCTGGCACCCTGACACAATTGGAGACAGATTCCTTAGGGAAAGGATTAGGTTTTTGTTCCTTATTTTGTCGAAAGTAACGAAAACGGTTAGAAGCTTTAAATTGACCCTTAGATTTTTTATCCTGAGGCAAAAAAGCTCCCTTCCCCCCAGTGACAGTTGAAATTATAGAATCCAACTGAGAACAAAATAATTTATTACCTTGGAAAGAAAGAGATAGCAATGTCGATTTAGAAGTCATATCAGCATTCCAAGATTTAAGCCATAAAGCTCTTCTAGCTAAAATAGCTAAAGACATATATCTAACATCAATTTTGATTATATAAAAAATGGCATCACAAATGAAATTATTAGCATGTTGAATTAATTTAACAATGCTATACACATTATGATCTGATACTTGTTGCGCTAAAGTTTCCAACCAAAAAGTTGAGGCAGCTGCAACATCAGCCAAAGAAATAGCAGGCCTAAGATGGCCTGAGCATAAATAAGCTTTCCTTAGACAAGATTCAAGCTTCCTATCTAAATGATCTTTAAAAGAAGTACTATCTTCCGTAGGAATAGTAGTACGTTTAGCAAGAGTAGAGATGGCCCCATCAACGTTGGGGATCTTTTCCCAAAACTCCAATCTATCAATAGGCAAAGGATACAATTTTTTAAACATTGAAGGAGTAAAAGAAGTACCCAGTCTATTCCATTCCTTTGAAATCATATCTGAAATAGCATCAGAAACTGGAAAAACCTCAGGAATAACTACATGAGGTTTATAAACCAAATTTAAACGTTTACTAGTTTTAGTATCAAGAGGACTAGTCTCCTCTATATCTAATGCAATCAACACTTCTTTTAATAAAGAATGAATATACTCCATTTTAAATAAATAAGAGGATTTGTCAGTGTCAATATCTGAAGCAGGATCCAGTATGTTGTCGGTCATTAGAAAATTCATCAACTCTATGAGAAGTTTTAAAAAGGAAATTTATGCTTACCTGATAAATTTATTTCTTTTACGATATGACGAGTCCACGGATTTCATCCTTACTTATGGGATTACGCCTCCTGGTCAGCAGGAGGCAAAGAGCACCACAGCAGAGCTGTATATATATAGCTCCTCTATTCCCTCCCACTCCAGTAATTCGACCGAAGTTAGGAAGAGAAAGGAAAAGCCAAGGTGCAGAGGTGACTGAAGTTTAATAAAAATAAATACCTGTCTTAGAAAATGACAGGGTGGGCCGTGGAGTCGTCATATCGTAAAAGAAATAAATGTATCAGGTAAGCATAAATTTCCTTTTCTTTTACAAGATATGACGAGTCCACGGATTTCATCCTTACTTATGGGATACAATACCAAAGCAATAGGACACGGATGAAAGGGAGGGACAAGACAGGAACCTAAACGGAAGGCACCACTGCTTGAAGAACCTTTCTCCCAAAAACAGCCTCGGACGAGGCAAAAGTATCAAATTTGTAAAAATTGTAAAAAGTGTGAAGAGACGACCAAGTTGCAGCCTTGCAAATCTGTTCAACAGAAGCATCGTTTTTAAATGCCCATGAGGAAGCCACAGCCCTAGTAGAATGAGCCGTAATTCTTTCAGGAGGCTGCTGTCCAGCAGTTTCATATGCCAAACGGATGATACTCTTCAGCCAAAAAGAAAGAGAAGTAGCCGTAGCTTTCTGGCCCCTACGTCTTCCAGAAAAAACAACGAATAATGAAGATGATTGACGAAAATCTTTAGTCGCCTGCAAGTAAAACTACAGGGCACGAATCACGTCCAAGTTATGTAACAGACGAACCTTCTTAGAAGAAGGATTAGGACACAAGGAAGGAACAACAATTTCCTGATTAATATTCTTATTAGAAACAACCTTAGGAAGGAAACCAGGTTTGGTACGTAAGACCACCTTATCAGAATGGAAAAAAAGATAAGGAGAATCAGATTGTAAAGCAGAAAGCTTAGAAACTCTGCGAGCAGAAGAAATAGCAACCACAAATAAAACTTTCCAAGATAATAACTTAATATCTATGGAATGCATAGGTTCAAACGGAACCCCTTGAAGAACATTAAGAACTAAATTTAAACTCCAAGGAGGAGCAATTGGTCTTAACACAGGCCTGATTCTAGTCAGAGTCTGACAAAAAGATTGAACATCTGGAACATCTGACAGACATTTGTGTAGCAAAATAGATAAAGCAGAAATCTGTCCCTTTAACAAACTTGCTGACAACCCTTTCTCCAATCCTTCTTGGAGAAAAGATAAAATCCTGGGAATCCTAACCCTACTCCATGAGTAGCCCTTGGATTCGCACCAATAAAGATATTTACACCATATCTTATGGTAAATTTTTCTAGTAACAGGCTTACTTGCCAGAATCAAGGTATCAATGACCGAATCGGAAAATCCTCGCTTAGATAAAATCAAGCGTTCAATCTCCAAGCAGTCAGCTGCAGAGAAACTAGATTTGGATGATGGAAGGGTCCCTGAATGAGAAGATCCTGCCTCAATGGAAGCTTCCACGGCGGCAGAGAGGACATGTCCACCAGATCGGCATACCAAGTCCTGCGAGGCCATGCAGGAGCGATGAGAATCACTGAAGCCCTCTCCTGTTTGATCCGAGCGATCACCGGGGGAAGGAGAGCAAACGGTGGAAACACATAAGCTAGGTTGAACGACCAAGGCACTGCCAAGGCATCTATCATTTCAGCCTGAGGATCCCTGGACCTGCATCCGTATCTCGGGAGCTTGGCATTCTGACAAGATGCCATAAGATCCAGCTCCGGTCTGCCCAATCTGAGAATCAGGGTGGCAAAGGATGGAGTTCCCATTCCCCCGGATGAAACGTCTGTCTGCTCAAAAAATACGCATCCCAGTTGTCCACTCCTGGGATGTAGATTGCTGACAGATAACAAGAGTGAGCCTCCGCCCACCGAATTATTTTGGATACTTCTGTTTTGAACTCCAGCTGATATCCCTGAGACACGATTCCCAGTGTCCAGGGATCCTGAACATCTCTTATCCAAGCCTAGACGAAGAGAGAAAGTCTGCCCCCAACTAGATCCAGCCCCGGATCGGGGGTCGCCCCTTCATGCTGTCTTGGGAGCAGCAGTGGGCTTCTTGGGTTGTTTACCCTTGTTCCAAGCCTAGTTAGGTCTCCAGATGGCCTTGGCTTGAGAAAAGTTCCCTTCCTGCTTAGCGGCAGAGGAAGGGGAGACTCCCTTGAAATTAAGAAAGGAATGAAAATTACTCTGTCGTCCCCTTTGTTTAGAAGTTTTGTCTTGAGGGAGTAGATAACCCTTACCTCCCGTAATGTCAGAAATGATACCTTTCAAATCAGGACCGAAGAGGGTCTTTACCTTAAAGGGAATAGTCAAAAGCTTGGATTTAGAGGACACATCCGCAGACCAAGATTTTAACCATAAGGCTCTACGAGCTAAAATGGAGAATCCGGCATTCTTAGACGCCAATTTGGTGATCTGAAAAGTGGCATCTGTGACAAAGGAATTAGCCAGCTTGAGGGCCTTAATTCTGTCCATTATCTCCTCTAAAGAAGACTCAGTCTTAAGAGACTCCTCTAAAGCATCAAACCAAAAGGCGGCCGCAGTTGTGACTGGTACAATGTAGGCCGTCGGTTGCAATAAATATCCCTGGTGAACAAAAAGCTTCTTAAGAAGACCCTCCAACTTTTTATCCATAGGGTCTTTGAATGCACAACTATCCTCAATAGGGATAGTTGTACGTTTAGCCAGGGTAGAAATAGCTCCCTCCACCTTAGGGATCGTTTGCCAAGAGTCCCGAACGGTGTCAGCTATAGGAGGTACATCTTCTTTAAAATAGGGGAAGGTGAGAAAGGGATACCTGGTCTTTCCCATTCCTGTGTAACAATTTCTGTCATTCTTTTAGGAACCAGAAAAACATCAGCGTAAGAAGGAATTTCTAAGTATTTATCCATCTTACACAATTTCTCTGGAGGTTCAAGTTTAAATCTGAAGGACGTGACGTCCGAATCTGTCTGGGGTAATGCACTCGCTGAGTCAGACAGATCCCCCTCAGAAAGGGTCTCCCTACCACCCCAATTCAGATCCCTGGGAGGGTATATCGGAGATAGCCATCAAGGCATCAGAAGTCGCAGGAACCATATGGGTTTCTGTCCTGCTGCATTTGCCCTGTAATATTGGCAACCTAGATAACACTTCTGTGAGAGTAGATGACATACCTGCAGCCATATCCTGCAAGGTGAAAGAAGCAGATGCCGATGAAGAACATGGCGTCGATTGAGCGGGCGTTAAAGGCTGTGATGCTTGGGGAGAAAGTTGCGGCATACCCTGAATCTCATCAGTCTGAGCACCTTCCTTAGACATATCTTTATTAAAAAATATATTTTCTTTACATTGTAAGGCTCTCTCAACACAAGTGTCACAAAGTGTAACAGGGGGTTCCACAATGGCATCTAAACACATGGGACATGTATTTTGCTCAATGTCCTCCATAGTAGCAGATGCAAAGTACAAGCTTGGTCAAGTCCCTTGTAACAATCAGAACTATTAGTGCAGCAGATAATAGTGTACTGTGCCTTTAATTAGTAAACATTTTATTAATAGTGTACTGTGCCTTTAATTAGTAAACGTCTTATTAAGCCCTAAACAGGATTAACAATAACAGCAGTTAGGTGCGGATCAATTATACGTACACCTCACATTGGCCCTGTTTGTAAAAAACGCACCAGTTCCAGAGACTCAGTCACCCTGCCACAGCTCCGCTGCGGCTCCTACCTGCCTCCGTGTGACAACTGATCCCCTCCGATCAGCGTGCCTAGGAACGTTTGTAGCTATTGTGACAAACGTACTTAGGGGCTGCACAAGTACACTTCTAAACTCCAAGGACTTGTTCACCGGGACTTAACTGGGACGCAACAGCGCTTGTAAGCACGCAAAATCAAGTCCCGCCCATCATGGGCGGCAACAAACACAGAAACCGGGAAAAAAGTAAATGTACCGCAATGTCTAATAGCCCCAGCGTCAGCCAAAAACACTATTTACAAATTTGTCTCTATGTAGCATAAACAGAAATATGCCCGCTATTGTACTCCACATCTGAGCAGCATATTACATCTCCCAGTGCTTCTGGCTAAAGTGTGCCGGACTGTCTGGCAAAATAAACTATGTGTGGGTTGTCCTTCTTGTACCTAATGACATCCAAACATACTGTACAGGGAGACCCTTACCAGAGTCCTTAACCCCCAAAACACCATAACAGAGCACAGTCTGCTTCAAGCCCCAGAAATAAAGAGACTGCACCTACCTCCATGCTGAGTAACAGCATGAAATTACCCACAGTGTCAAGAGGTCCGCTATTTCCTCCAGAGGTCCTATGAATAAGGAAGGGTCTTAGGCAAATTCACTAAGTCCATGTCCAGGCAGAACCAATAGGGGAGGCGCAGTGAGAGTAAAACCTCACCAGTTCCCAGCATAATTGGTTCTTCCAGAAGCTGCCCGGTAGTAAAATAGTACACTTTGGCACTGTTACGGTTGCCTCCAGGCTGGCTGGAAGTTGGACCGTAGAAAAGGATGCTCCTAGCGCTCACCAAAGGAGCAGCAGCACCGTGGACACTATAACTGCTGCGTAGCCACCATCAGTAATGCAGACTATATGAACCACCGCTGCTGGGCTGGTATCTCGCCGTCTGCTCTGCGCCCTGGACCTACGACCAGGCTCCAGTAGGCGAACCTCTTGCTTCTGTAGCAATCCCTGTAGCTAAGGGAGTAAGAAAAACATAGCAATCCCTGTAGTGATTATAAGCTGTCCCCTACAAACATGAGTCAAAGCTGCAAGTTAGAGGGTCAAAAATAGGTCTGATGTGCTGGAGCACACAGCCTCCTTTTTATTGAGGTTACATGCAAACAGGACACTCTCAGGGGGAGGCATAAAATCCCCCATCACACATTTGATATTAGATAGAGAGACACTCCCTTTGACAGGCCACAACATTTACTTCAGCAGATAACATTACACACAATAAAACAATGCAGTCCACCTTATCAATACTAGTCTGATTAGACAATGGGAAAGTTGATCACTAAACCTAATTAGAGCTAATCCCAGCAGACTTGTATGTAGAATAGGTTTCTTGAAGCTGAACAAAATTTAACTCTTAATTGCACACAATGAAACTGAACCAAGTGGGAGAAAGCCAGGGACAAGTCATTTCACAGGTCTGGGGACATAGTCTTAAAGGGGGCATTGTTCACCAGAGTCACAATATGTCCCCAGACGTTTCCCAAAGGGCCACACACACCCAACAAAAGTCAATATACTCTCAGGGGCACAATCTTCCAGGGGCCATAGTCATGAGGAAGGAGGCTGGCAAATAGGCTTCTCCAAAATCCAGGGAAGCAGGGCAACCTTCCATTCAAAGGGCCAGTCACAAATAGCAGTTTGTAACATATCTCCCCTTTTGGAGGGAGACTAACAAGGCACCTGACCTTCTGTCGGTCAGTGCCTAAGTTAGTCTCGCAACCCCCCCACAAATAAACACTAGCAGCAAAGCAGCCCCCCCACAACAAGTAGCACTGGCCTGTAGGTTCCAGGTTATAGGATGAAAGTGTAGCATCCTCTGCCTTCCTGGCGCAGCTGTGCAAATAGCTGATGGTACTTGGGGGGCAGAAGCCAGCGGCACTCTGCCCTGGTGCCAGCGCTTCTGCTGGGGTGAGGGGTTTGCAGGCCAGTCCTGTAACAAGGGGGTCTGTAGGGCAGAGGCCAGCAGCGCTCTGTTCTGATGCCAGCTCTTCTGCTGGGGGAATTGGGGCATAGTCCTGCCCGGTGGCAAAGGGAACGTGGGGGTCAGTGGGGGTTAACATCTCCACTGTTAACCCTGGGCCCAAGTTAGGAGTTAGCTGGGGAGGGGGAGATTGGCTTACCTCCTCCTCCTGATACTCCGGTGGCCGTTGGGAAGGGAGGTCGATGCTCTCCGCTTCCTGTGGAACATGCTGCGGCTGGGGAGAGAGACCGGTTGTCTCCTCTCCCTGGAAGGCACACTCTGGCTGGGGAGGGAGGTCGATGCTCTCCCCTCCCTGTAGCTGGGTCTGTCGCTGGGGATCTGGGCCACCTGCCCAGCATCCCTGTAGGGCCGGTAGAGAGACTGCGGTCCCATCTCCACCTGCCTGCTGGGGGTCCTCCCAGGACCAGTCTATGAGGCCTGCTGCCTCTGGTATCTCTGGCTGGGGAAGGGGACTGGTTGTCTCTTCCCTCTGCACAGTATACTGCCGCTGGGGAGGGAGGTCGCTGCTCTCCTCTCCCTGTAACTCTGGCTGCCGCTGGGAAGGGAGGTCGTTGCTCTCCGCTCCCTGTGACTCACTTTCTCGCTGGAGACCAGGTGTCCAGACCCTCAAACTCCACAGTTGGCGCTCAAAGGCTCGTGCCGCTTTGTTCTCCGTATCCAATTCCCGGATGATGCGACTGACTACCTCCTGTGCAGGGTCTGGACCATATCGGACTAGCCGCCTCTTTACCTCTGGAACGAAATCCGCGCCCTCATAGCGACGGATCAGGTTGAGGTGCTCTTCACAGGGTTCTGAATAGTGTCTTGTCAGCTCCATGCTGCTGTAGGTAGGGACGCTGCGCAGTGGCTAGCGTTGCCCTCAATAACTTTCCTACGATACCAGTGCTGTTGTGGTGCTGCTCCTTGCGCTAGGACGCCAATCCCACCGCTGCCGCCAAATGTTACGGTTGCCTCCAGGCTGGCTGGAAGTTGGACCGTAGAAAAGGATGCTCCTAGCGCTCACCAAAGGAGCAGCAGCACCGTGGACACTATAACTGCTGCGTAGCCACCATCAGTAATGCAGACTATATGAACCACCGCTGCTGGGCTGGTATCTCGCCGTCTGCTCTGCGCCCTGGACCTACGACCAGGCTCCAGTAGGCGAACCTCTTGCTTCTGTAGCAATCCCTGTAGCTAAGGGAGTATGAAAAACATAGCAATCCCTGTAGTGATTATAAGCTGTCCCCTACAAACATGAGTCAAAGCTGCAAGTTAGAGGGTCAAAAATAGGTCTGATGTGCTGGAGCACACAGCCTCCTTTTTATTGAGGTTACATGCAAACAGGACACTCTCAGGGGGAGGCATAAAATCCCCCATCACACATTTGATATTAGATAGAGAGACACTCCCTTTGACAGGCCACAACATTTACTTCAGCAGATAACATTACACACAATAAAACAATGCAGTCCACCTTATCAATACTAGTCTGATTAGACAATGGGAAAGTTGATCACTAAACCTAATTAGAGCTAATCCCAGCAGACTTGTATGTAGAATAGGTTTCTTGAAGCTGAACAAAATTTAACTCTTAATTGCACACAATGAAACTGAACCAAGTGGGAGAAAGCCAGGGACAAGTCATTTCACAGGTCTGGGGACATAGTCTTAAAGGGGGCATTGTTCACCAGAGTCACAATATGTCCCCAGACGTTTCCCAAAGGGCCACACACACCCAACAAAAGTCAATATACTCTCAGGGGCACAATCTTCCAGGGGCCATAGTCATGAGGAAGGAGGCTGGCAAATAGGCTTCTCCAAAATCCAGGGAAGCAGGGCAACCTTCCATTCAAAGGGCCAGTCACAAATAGCAGTTTGTAACAGGCACCATTTAAAATAAAAAATTATTGATTGAAGAATCTAAACTAACACCTCACTTTACCTCTTCCTATCACTAACACAGGCAAAGAGAATGACTGGGGTGGGATGGAAGGGAGGAGCTATATATACAGCTCTGCTGTGGTGCTCTTTGCCTCCTCCTGCTGACCAGGAGGCATAATCCCATAAGTAAGGATGAAATCCGTGGACTCGTCATATCTTGTAAAAGAAAAGAAAGATATACACTATACTCAGCAAAAAGTCCAGTGTGAGGAAAATGAAAGAGTTCTCTCCCGGTGAACCATATTACCGCCAACCACATAGCATAACTGGGAACACATCACTTTCTATCCTATGCCTGTCCTCCAGAACTCTGCCGTAGGCTTGGGGTATAGTGTTCAATCAAATACCAGGGAAATCTTGTACCAGGTTACATGGTTCAGGTAAAGTTGTTTTCGTTGGAAGGGAATGTGTTCCAGTGCCGTCTTCAATCCTAGGCCCGTGAGATGAGTGTTGTGGTCATCTAGATGAAAATTAGCACCATCAGTATGTGCTTTTCTCTCGGCTGTCAGTATGGGGATCAGCGTGGCTTGCTTACAATCGCCAGGATTCTGCACACCTATTTGCACCTCGCCAGCGTCAGACTCCAGACACAAGTCTCTTGCCTCCTTTGTGGAGAGTGGAGTTTCACTCTGTGATGTGCCATCGCATTGAGCTAATCCGCATGAAAGCATATCACCCGGTTTCCCCTGGGTCGTTTCTGGGTCATCTGAATTAGGTGAGTCCATAGCAGTTTGCAAAGTCTCTGTAAAGATAAGCTGATATTTCTGCAAAAGAGCCCTGATATCATCCAGTAGATAGTAAACGGGTACCATGATGGTCTTGGGTACTATAATGCAGAACTCTATGAAAATGGTGCTGGGGCTTAGATCCTATGTAATGAGGCGTTGCAGTGTTTCCATTACCTGTAAATTAAAAGCAGAAGCTCTCTGTATCTGTCAGGACTACGTGTATATACCTTTAAATGCACACACTACTCCCTATAAAAGGCTCCTCCTCTAGCAACTCATTGCTAGGTAATTTGCTCAGTTAGACTATTAGTCTTCAGTGTACTGTGTCTAGCCGTCTCACTTGTGAACTTATTTCACATTTACAGGATTATTTCTAATCAACTACAGCCTAACATTATATCCAACTTCCTTGATATAGCTCAATCAGGAATCTACTAACAGTTCCCTCTGTTAAATCTCTACCTTTTACACTTCTAAAGAGTACCTCAATATCATCAGGAACCGGAGTTTCTCTGTTCTCTCAGCATACAGCAACGCCAGCCTGCAGCGCTGCACATCTCCCTGATCAGTGTGAGTGTTTCCACACAGCGCCCGGTGCCTGTGACGTCATCAGACGCAGTCAGCCTCAGACAAACTCAAGAGGCACACGGAGTAACGGTACCCTCTTGTCTAATTCTAAAATCATATCTGCCTGTGTTTGGATAATTCATCAGATGACGTAAGGGTAATTACTGATACATAGTAAGCTTTCTAAGACTGTAAATGTTTAAAGTGCCTCATTCAAGTTTCGCTTACTGCATATCATTACCTAAACCTAAGGACTGTAATTATATATATATCATTGAAACTACAAAGTCATTATTTAAATCTGCATATCAATGGACTGTTTATTCTGATACCTGTCTTTGGAAGGAACGCTCTGGCTTATTTAAATTGCTTGACTAACAGCTCGCTTGCATTCATCTGCTTCTTACTAATTTGAACATTAACTGTTTCATCACCCTTGACATGTGCTTTTACTATATGATCTAATACCACTTATCCAAGGAATAACTCTTACTTAGTAATTGCATATTCAGTTCAATATCAGATTGGTACTATTGTTGTAGTGATGTATACTATTACCTATTACTAATGACAAATATATTGCTACAACTACTCTAGAGAATATAGGGATCTTAATTTGGGGTTCAACTCTCAGATATCCCTATTTAGGCCTTATGACTAAATAGTCATCCCCCAGTCAGATGATCTTAGGAGTCTTGTTTTGCTCACTAAGAGTCTAAGGTTTGGTGTGAGATTGGGTGGTTTAAAGATATATATATTTTATTAGATTGCACACTCAATCCATATTGTATATAAGAAAATCCTTACAGTATCTCCACCGTCCTTACAGATATGATAGCTCTGTGGCGCCGAAAAGTGCGTTTTAGGATCCTTTCTCCCTTTCGATATTTAACCTCCTCAGGCAATTGAAAGATGGCCGCTCTCAAAATGCCTCACCCAGCAACGCCACCAATACAAGCAAAATGACTTGACTCCTCGATATCCCCCAAACTTCAGGTTTCTTAGTTAAGATCCGTGAGCTAGTAGGCATCCTGTAATAATCAAGTAGGCTGAGCTGAAAGGCCAAATATTTAGTTAATAATATATAGCCAGAGCTATGGCAGCACTCAGAGCTAACTCCGCCCCCAATTTATAACTTTTTTCAAATGCGTTTTTATGGATTTTTGTTGTTGTTATTCTGTCTTTCACTGTTCAAATAAACTTATAGACTGATCATTTGTTTGTCAGTGGGCAAATGTACAAAATCAGCAGGGGATTAAATATTTCACCTCGCTGTATTTGTCATTTAATAAATTCTTTTAGAAGACTGGTGTAAACGGTATTCCCCACACTGGTACAGATTATGCTACCCCCACTCATTGGCACAGATCGACCCCCCTGCTGACTGTCAAAGCTTATTGGCACATATTGTGCCCCCCCACTCACTGGCACAGATCTACCCCCCCTGCTGGCTGGCACATATTGTGCCCACCCACTCACTGGCACAGATCTACCACCCTGCTGACTGGCACATATTGTGCCCACCCACTCACTGGCACAGATCTACTCCCCGAGCTGACTAGCACATATTGTGCCCCCCCACTCACAGGCACAGACCTACCCTCCCTGCTGACTGGCACAGCTTACTGCACATATTGTGGCCCCACACTCAGAAGCACAGATTTACCCCCTGCTGACTGGCGCAGATTGTTCCCCCCCCCCCCCCACTCACTGGCACAGATTATGACCCCCCCGCTCACTGGCACAGATTGACCTCCCCCCCTTATTGGCACAGATGATCTCATTTAGTTAAAGCCATTATAGAAAATATGGCGTAGTCTAGTAATGACAAGACATGGGTAACAAACTGACATACAAGCATCTTTGTGACCTGCCCTCTAAAGACTGCAGTGGTGAGACTATATACTTAAGTAATGACATAATACAATGGAAGGAGGAGTTACTGACCTGGTTATGTT
Organism: Bombina bombina; assembly: GCF_027579735.1. Classification (NCBI taxonomy): domain Eukaryota; kingdom Metazoa; phylum Chordata; class Amphibia; order Anura; family Bombinatoridae; genus Bombina; species Bombina bombina. The sequence goes on from NC_069503.1 coordinate 5,015,889, forward strand.
TAATACTCAAGACCTTTAGATTTGGAGCATGTTTGTGCAGAAGGCAGAGGGTGTGCTCAGTCACAGCTGTCTGACTCAGATTCAGGTGAGTGAGTGAACAGCGAGCATTGCGTAAGAAATCACACATCCCATCATCGCTCACTTTGGTCTGATGCAGAATGAGATGGGTCAGGTGCTCAAGGCCTGGAAACAGATAAAAATAAACAGATCACTGTAGGGTCACAGGGCTTCCAGGTTGTGCAAAAAGAAAGAAGTTTAGTGACACAAGAGGTCCAGGGCGCTCTGTCTCCTCCACAGAACCTGAAGCATTTAAATATACTATAAATAATCTCTTCATACACCGTTCTCGGCTAATGGCTAAATGCTACATGAAGTAGGCACCATATAGCCTTACAGATACTATAAATCTCTTCATACAACATTCTCGGCTAATGGCTAAATGCTACATGAAGTAGGCACCATATAGCCTTACAGATACTATAAATCTCTTCATACAACATTCTCGGCTAATGGCTAAATGCTACATGAAGTAGGCACCATATAGCCTTACAGATACTATAAATCTCTTCATACAACATTCTCGGCTAATGGCTAAACGCTACATGAAGTAGGCACAATATAGCCTTACAGATACTATAAATCTCTTCATACACTGTTCTCGACTAATGGCTTAACGCTACATGAAGTAGGCGCCCTGTAGCCTTACAGATACTATAAATAATCTCTTCATACACCGTTCTCGGCTAATGGCTTAACGCTACATGAAGTAGGCACCATATAGCCTTACAGATACTATAAATCTCTTCATACACTGTTCTCGACTAATGGCTTAATGCTACATGAAGTAGGACGCCCTGTAGCCTTACAGATACTATAAATAATCTCTTTATACACTGTTCTAGGCTAATGGCTTAACGCTACATGAAGTAGGCACCATATAGCCTTACAGATACTATAAATCTCTTCATACACTGTTCTCGACTAATGGCTTAACGCTACATGAAGTAGGCACCATATAGCCTTACAGATACTATAAATCTCTTCATACACTGTTCTCGACTAATGGCTTAATGCTACATGAAGTAGGCGCCCTGTAGCCTTACAGATACTATAAATAATCTCTTCATACACTGTTCTCGGCTAATGGCTTAACGTTACATGAAGAAGGCGCCCTGTAGCCTTACAGATACTATAATCTCTTCATACACCGTTCTCAGCTAATGGCTAAACGCTACATGAAGTAGGAGCCCTGTAGCCTTACAGATACTATAAATAATCTCTTCATACACTGTTCTCGGCTAATGGCTTAACGTTACATGAAGAAGGCGCCCTGTAGCCTTACAGATACTATAAATAATCTCTTCATACACCATTCTCGGCTAAAGGCTTAACGCTACATGAAGTAGGAGCCCTGTAGTCTTACAGATACTATAAATAATCTCTTCATACACTGTTCTCGACTAATGGCTTAACGCTACATGAAGTAGGTGCCCTGTAGCCTTACAGATAATATAAATAATCTCTTCATACACCATTCTTGTCTAAAGGCTTTACGCTACATGAAGTAGGCACCGTGTAGCCTTACAGATACTATAAATAATCTCTTCATACACCATTCTCGGTTAAAGGCTTAACGCTACATGAAGTAGGCGCCCTGTAGCCTTACAGATACTATAAATAATCTCTTCATACACCATTCTCGGCTAATGGCTTAACGCTACATGAAGTAGGAGCCCTGTAGCCTTACAGATACTATAAATAATCTCTTCATACACCATTCTCGGCTAAAAGCTTAATGTTACATTAAGTATGCGGCATGTAGCTTTACAGATACTATAAATAATCTCTTCATACACTGTTCTCGGCTAATGGCTTAACGCTACATGAAGTAGGCGCCCTGTAGCCTTACAGATACTATAAATAATCTCTTCATACACTGTTCTCGACTAATGGCTTAACGCTACATGAAGTAGGTGCCCTGTAGCCTTACAGATACTATAAATAATATCTTCATACACTGTTCTCGACTAATGGCTTAACGCTACATGAAGCAGACGCCCTGTAGCCTTACAGATAATATAAATAATCTCTTCATACACCATTCTCGGCAAAAGGCTTAATGCTACATGAAGTAGGCGCCCTGTAGCCTTACAGATACTATAAATAATCTCTTCATACACCATTCTCGGTTAATGGCTTAACGCTACATGAAGTAGGTGCCCTGTAGCCTTACATATACTATAAATAATCTTTTCATACACTGTTCTCGGCTAATGGCTTAACGCTACATGAAGTAGGTGCCCTGTAGCCTTACAGATACTATTAATAATCTCTTCATACACTGTTCTCGGCTAATGGCTTAACGCTACATGAAGTAGGTGCCCTGTAGCCTTACAGATACTATTAATAATCTCTTCATACACTGTTCTCGGCTAAAGGCTTAACGCTACATGAAGTAGGCACCGTGTAGCCTTACAGATACTATAAATAATCTCTTCATACACCGTTCTCAGCTAATGGCTTAACGTTACATGAAGTAGGCACCCTGTAGCCTTACAGATACTATAAATAATCTCTTCATACACCGTTCTCGGCTAAAGGCTTAACGCTACATGAAGTAGGCACTGTGTAGCCTTACAGATACTATAAATAATCTCTTCATACACCATTCTCGGCTAAAGGCTTAACGCTACATGAAGCAGACGCCCTGTAGCATTACAGATAATATAAATAATCTCTTCATACACCATTCTCGGCTAAAGGCTTAACGCTACATGAAGTAGGCGCCCTGTAGCCATACAGATACTATAAATAATCTCTTCATACACCGTTCTCGGCTAATAGCTTAACGCTACATGAAGTAGGCGCCCTGTAGCCATACAGATACTATAAATAATCTCTTCATACACCATTCTCAGCTAATGGCTTAACGCTACATGAAGTAGGCGCCCTGTAGCCGTAGAGATAGTATAAATAATCTTCATACACTGTTCGGCTAATGGCTTAACGCTACATGAAGTAGGCACCCTGTAGCCTTACAGATACTATAAATAATCTCTTCATACACTGTTCTCGGCTAATGGCTTAACGCTACATGAAGTAGGTGCCCTGTAGCCTTACAGATACTATAAATAATCTCTTCATACACTGTTCTCGGCTAAAGGCTTAACGCTACATGAAGTAGGTGCCCTGTAGCCTTACAGATACTATAAATAATCTCTTCATACACTGTTCTCGGCTAAAGGCTTAACGCTACATGAAGTAGGCACCGTGTAGCCTTACAGATACTATAAATAATCTCTTCATACACCATTCTCAGCTAATGGCTAAACGCTACATGAAGTAGGCGCCTGTGACAGACCCTTCTGTCAGGACTGAAGGAGTTAACTGTGTTTAGCTTTAAGAAGCTAATTTCTAAAGACAGGTTGCTGGCTACAGCCATAATTTAGTTAGTGATAAGAATTCCATTGTTTGATCACCCTCAGAGAGAAAACGCCTAAGTGATAAGAAGAGCCCAGAGTGTCTTGTGTTTAAAGTATTCAAGTAATGTAATTCTATTGTTTCATAAAAGGGCGTCTTCCCCTTTTTTATCTAATGTACAAGAGTCTTTCAACCCCCCCATCTGGGGTCAAAACCTGTATAAATACTAGGCATTCAGCCTTTAATAAATATATTCTTTTTTAAAACCTGAAATGTGGAGCTTGGTCTCATGTTTGCAGGGAAACTGATCGAGGTTGTGAAGTGCTGATTCTGTATGCAGGACATTGTTCCCTGGTACTAACCCTTGCTACACTGTTGGTACCGTAACAATTGGTGGCAAGCGACGGAATGAACCTTATCGCCCAGAAGAGCAACTACACAAGCCAGTAACCTCAGGAAGAGGGGGATTAATACAATACTGACTAAGATGGAAAAGAGAAAAGTAAATTTTGCAGCTTTTAAAAACTTCCTGGAAACAGAAGGAGAGATTGATGGGTACCTTGCGGATTTGGAGAGGCAATGTGCACTACACAAGGTACCCGCAGAGGACTGGGTCACGATATTATCTGGAAAATTATCCGGCCGGGCCAGTGAGGCTTTTCGGGCCATTCCAGATGAGGAAGTCGGGGATTATAATACTATAAAAGAGGCTCTGCTCTCCAGGTATGCGGTTACACCGGAGGAATACCGGAGGCGGTTCAGAGACACTGGTAAATTAGCTGGAGATTCCTACCTTGAGTGGGCATGTAAGGTGCACCGCACATCAGCTCACTGGATAGCGGGGTGCCAAGCCATATCTGAGGAAGAGGTGCTGCAGCTATTCCTGTTGGAACATTGCTTCGACAAGTTACCCGCAGGAGTTCGAGAGTGGGTTCGGGACCGTAAACCCTCCACCCTGCAGGAAGCGGCTCGCTTGGCAGATGAGTATACGGATGCCCGCAAACTGGACACTGCTACCACTAAGCCCCCTGCTAGAGTGGAGTACAGACCCCCAGTCACCCCAGCAGCTGCCAGTTACCAAACCCCGGCGCACCGCTATACCACACGGCCTCCGGCCACGAACTACCCTCAGAGAGCCCTGTTCAATTCGCGGTGCTACTCACAACCTATTCGGTGCTTTAGATGTAAGCAACTAGGGCACAAAAGACCAGAGTGTCCCCTAAACGCAGCGAACCAAGCGCAGTCCTGGAGAAGACCCGCCGGCAGAATCCCACGTAATCCTCAGCCTGCGGCCCGCTACGTAGAGGCGCAAGAATGCTGGAGCATCCTACATGAGGCAGACCTTGTGCAAGCTGCCCACCGGAATAACCGGCAACTGGTTAAAGTGAATGGGAAGAAGGTCAGTGGTCTACGGGATACTGGTGCTACCATGACCTTGCTTCAAAAGAACTTGGTGTCTGAGAAACAGCACACTGGAGACACTGTGGCTGTGAGGGTAGCAGGGGGCGATGTGTTCCACCTACCTGTTGCCAGGGTACATTTGGATTGGGGAGTGGGCGCTAGACCTGTGAATGTGGGGGTCAAGAAGGACTTACCTGCTGATGTTCTTCTTGGAAATGACTTGGCCCCCCTTGTTTCTGCCTATGCTCCCATGGGTCCCGCTGATGTTAACCCTGTGACTACCCGTGCCCAGACCCGTGCGACCGAGACCGACCCACCTGCTGCTGAGACCCAGGTAAGACTCTCTTCCCTGACTTGTACCCTAGACCAAACCCCCTTAAGCTGGGATACCCCAGAGACGTACGGGAGGGAAACCCGGGAGGATCCGACCCTTCAGAAATACAGGGCTAGGGCAGATGCTGGAGAAGAGGGGGTAGATGGGGAACGTTATGAGTGGGTGGGGGATCGGCTATATAGAATCCCCAAACCTGCCCAGAAAAGTACTGCCCCTCCACAGAATCGGCAGCTGGTGGTGCCTGCGAAATACCGGCAAGAGATTCTGCGGATTGGGCAGGATGTACCATTAGCTGGACATCTAGGGTCCCGCCGCACCGCTCATAGGATCACCCAGAATTTCTTCTGGCCCAATTTTAACCGAGATGTGCGGGTATATTGTAGTACTTGTGACACCTGTCAACGGGTGGGTAAGCGGGGGGATCACCCAAAAGCTAGGCTTATGTCTATGCCTGTCATTGGGGAACCCTTTTCCCGCATAGCCGTTGACATTGTGGGTCCACTGGCCAGGGCTAGTCCATCAGGTAAGAAGTATATTCTCACTGTGGTGGACTATGCCACTCGTTACCCAGAGGCAGTAGCACTGTCGAATATAGAGGCAGAGAAAGTCGCTGATGCCCTAGTTAAGGTTTTTACTAGGGTCGGGTTCCCTAAGGAGATTCTCTCTGATCAGGGGACCCAGTTTACCGCTGTGCTCACCCAGCAGCTGTGGAAGGTGTGCGGCATTAAACCGTTGCTTAGTTCGCCTTATCACCCACAGACTAACGGTCTCTGCGAGCGCTTTAATGGCACCCTCAAGCAGATGCGGAGGACCTTCACGGACACTTGCAGAGACTGGGAACGATTCCTGCCTCATCTGCTATTTGCGTACAGAGAGGTGCCCCAGGAATCTACTGGGTTCTCTCCCTTTGAGTTACTCTATGGGAGAAGGGGCCGCGGCCCCCTGGATCTCATTAGAGGACACTGGGAGGGAGAGATAGAGCAGGAGGGAACCCCCATCGTGCCATATGTTCTGGAACTCCGGGACCGCATGGAGAAACTGTCTCTGATGGTAAGAGAGAATCTCCAGGTGGCCCAGGGGAGACAGAAGGGGTGGTACGATCAGGGTGCCCGGCAGCGGGTCTTCCAGGTTGGACAGAAGGTTTTGGTGCTCAAGCCTGTGAAGACCAACAAGATGCAAGCATCTTGGCAGGGCCCGTATAAGGTGTTATCTCAGGTGTGTGATACTACCTATATTATAGCCAGCTGTGCAGATGAGAGGATCCAGCGATCCTTTCATGTGAACATGCTGAAGGAGTATCAGGAGAGGCCAGAGGATGTAGCTGCAGTATGTGCCCCTGCTGCGGACGACCCAGAGAATTTACCCCTACCCGACTTATTAGAGAAGGACCCCCAGACTGACCTCACTAGTCTTGTGCAGCTAGGGGACCGGTTAAACCCTGCCGAGAGGGTACAGGCAAGACAGCTCCTGTGGGAGAAGCAGGCGACGTTCTCCCAAGAGCCCGGCTACACTACTCTAGCTGTACATAAGGTAGAGACACCTGGACAGAATCCCCTGCGACAGCCTCCATACCGTATACCCGAAGCAGTCCGAGAAGGAATGCGGAAGGAGATACAGTAGATGGCTCGGATGGGAGTGATCGAGCACTCCGATAGTCCTTGGGCTTCACCTGTAGTCCTGGTACCTAAGAAAGATGGAACCACCCGGTTCTGTGTGGACTACAGGCGGCTCAACGAGAGGACCACCACTGACGCTTACCCGATGCCCCGGGTAGACAAATTACTAGACTGTATTGCTAGGGGACGCTATCTGACAACCATAGACCTGTGTAAAGGCTATTGGCAGATTCCCCTGGCTGAGGATGCTATCCCCAAGTCGGCATTCGTCACCCCATTCGGCCTGTACCAGTTTAAGGTCATGCCCTTTGGGATGAAGAATGCTCCGGCTACCTTCCAGCGTATGGTGGATAGACTCCTCGATGGCTTCCAGGAATTTGCTTGTGCATACCTGGACGACATTGCGGTTTACAGTGAGTCCTGGGAAGAACACCTTACCCATGTAGGGGTGGTTCTGGACAAGATTCGGGCCGCTGGCCTGACCTTGAAACCAGACAAGTGCCATCTAGGTATGGCTGAAGTACAGTACTTGGGTCACCGAGTGGGGTGTGGGAGACAGAGACCGGAGCCAGCCAAGGTAGAGGCTGTGGCTAACTGGCCCACACCTATCACTAAGACCCAAGTACTAGCCTTCCTGGGGACGGCCGGGTATTACCGACGTTTTGTCCCAGACTACAGTACTATCGCCAAGCCCCTGACTGACCTGACTAAAAAGAACCTCCCCAAACAGGTCCTGTGGTCTCCAGCTTGTGAAGCCGCGTTTCAGGCACTGAAGCAGGCCCTTGTGAATGCCCCTGTCTTGGCTGCCCCAGTCCCTAACAAACGTTTTCTCATTCATACCGATGCTTCCATGTATGGACTGGGGGCTGTACTGAGTCAAGTCGGGGAGGATGGAGGAGAGCACCCTGTCGCATACCTAAGCAGAAAGTTGTTACCTCGGGAAGTGAGTTATGCGGCAGTAGAGAAGGAATGTTTAGCCCTGGTCTGGGCACTGAAGAAGTTGAACCCTTATCTATACGGACAGGAATTTTCCCTCATAACGGACCACAATCCCTTAGTCTGGCTTAACCGGGTCTCAGGAGACAATGGTAGATTGCTGAGGTGGAGTTTAGCCCTCCAGCCCTATAACTTCACCATCAGCTACCGGCCCGGTAAGCTAAACGGGAATGCAGATGGATTGTCCCGGCAAACTGACATGCCTACCACCTCCTAGTCCGGTCATCCCCAGGTTGACCCGCCAAAGGGTCAAGCCGGGTCTGCCGGAGTGTTCCACAAGGGGGGAGCTATGTGACAGACCCTTCTGTCAGGACTGAAGGAGTTAATTGTGTTTAGCTTTAAGAAGCTAATTTCTAAAGACAGGTTGCTGGCTACAGCCATAATTTAGTTAGTGATAAGAATTCCATTGTTTGATCACCCTCAGAGAGAAAACGCCTAAGTGATAAGAAGAGCCCAAGTATTCAAGTAATGTAATTCTATTGTTTCATAAAAGGGCGTCTTCCCCTTTTTTATCTAATGTACAAGAGTCTTTCAACCCCCCCATCTGGGGTCAAAACCTGTATAAATACTAGGCATTCAGCCTTTAATAAATATATTTTTTTTTAAAACCTGAAATGTGGAGCTTGGTCTCATGTTTGCAGGGAAACTGATCGAGGTTGTGAAGTGCTGATTCTGTATGCAGGACATTGTTCCCTGGTACTAACCCTTGGTACACTGTTGGTACCGTAACAGCGCCCTGTAGCCTTACAGATACTATAAATAATCTCTTCATACACCGTTCTCGGCTAATGGCTTAACGTTACATGAAGTAGGAATCTACTGGGTTCTCTCCCTTTGAGTTACTCTATGGGAGAAGGGGCCGCGGCCCCCTGGATCTCATTAGAGGACACTGGGAGGGAGAGATAGAGCAGGAGGGAACCCCCATCGTGCCATATGTTCTGGAACTCCGGGACCGCATGGAGAAACTGTCTCTGATGGTAAGAGAGAATCTCCAGGTGGCCCAGGGGAGACAGAAGGGGTGGTACGATCAGGGTGCCCGGCAGCGGGTCTTCCAGGTTGGACAGAAGGTTTTGGTGCTCAAGCCTGTGAAGACCAACAAGATGCAAGCATCTTGGCAGGGCCCGTATAAGGTGTTATCTCAGGTGTGTGATACTACCTATATTATAGCCAGCTGTGCAGATGAGAGGATCCAGCGATCCTTTCATGTGAACATGCTGAAGGAGTATCAGGAGAGGCCAGAGGATGTAGCTGCAGTATGTGCCCCTGCTGCGGACGACCCAGAGAATTTACCCCTACCCGACTTATTAGAGAAGGACCCCCAGACTGACCTCACTAGTCTTGTGCAGCTAGGGGACCGGTTAAACCCTGCCGAGAGGGTACAGGCAAGACAGCTCCTGTGGGAGAAGCAGGCGACGTTCTCCCAAGAGCCCGGCTACACTACTCTAGCTGTACATAAGGTAGAGACACCTGGACAGAATCCCCTGCGACAGCCTCCATACCGTATACCCGAAGCAGTCCGAGAAGGAATGCGGAAGGAGATACAGTAGATGGCTCGGATGGGAGTGATCGAGCACTCCGATAGTCCTTGGGCTTCACCTGTAGTCCTGGTACCTAAGAAAGATGGAACCACCCGGTTCTGTGTGGACTACAGGCGGCTCAACGAGAGGACCACCACTGACGCTTACCCGATGCCCCGGGTAGACAAATTACTAGACTGTATTGCTAGGGGACGCTATCTGACAACCATAGACCTGTGTAAAGGCTATTGGCAGATTCCCCTGGCTGAGGATGCTATCCCCAAGTCGGCATTCGTCACCCCATTCGGCCTGTACCAGTTTAAGGTCATGCCCTTTGGGATGAAGAATGCTCCGGCTACCTTCCAGCGTATGGTGGATAGACTCCTCGATGGCTTCCAGGAATTTGCTTGTGCATACCTGGACGACATTGCGGTTTACAGTGAGTCCTGGGAAGAACACCTTACCCATGTAGGGGTGGTTCTGGACAAGATTCGGGCCGCTGGCCTGACCTTGAAACCAGACAAGTGCCATCTAGGTATGGCTGAAGTACAGTACTTGGGTCACCGAGTGGGGTGTGGGAGACAGAGACCGGAGCCAGCCAAGGTAGAGGCTGTGGCTAACTGGCCCACACCTATCACTAAGACCCAAGTACTAGCCTTCCTGGGGACGGCCGGGTATTACCGACGTTTTGTCCCAGACTACAGTACTATCGCCAAGCCCCTGACTGACCTGACTAAAAAGAACCTCCCCAAACAGGTCCTGTGGTCTCCAGCTTGTGAAGCCGCGTTTCAGGCACTGAAGCAGGCCCTTGTGAATGCCCCTGTCTTGGCTGCCCCAGTCCCTAACAAACGTTTTCTCATTCATACCGATGCTTCCATGTATGGACTGGGGGCTGTACTGAGTCAAGTCGGGGAGGATGGAGGAGAGCACCCTGTCGCATACCTAAGCAGAAAGTTGTTACCTCGGGAAGTGAGTTATGCGGCAGTAGAGAAGGAATGTTTAGCCCTGGTCTGGGCACTGAAGAAGTTGAACCCTTATCTATACGGACAGGAATTTTCCCTCATAACGGACCACAATCCCTTAGTCTGGCTTAACCGGGTCTCAGGAGACAATGGTAGATTGCTGAGGTGGAGTTTAGCCCTCCAGCCCTATAACTTCACCATCAGCTACCGGCCCGGTAAGCTAAACGGGAATGCAGATGGATTGTCCCGGCAAACTGACATGCCTACCACCTCCTAGTCCGGTCATCCCCAGGTTGACCCGCCAAAGGGTCAAGCCGGGTCTGCCGGAGTGTTCCACAAGGGGGGAGCTATGTGACAGACCCTTCTGTCAGGACTGAAGGAGTTAATTGTGTTTAGCTTTAAGAAGCTAATTTCTAAAGACAGGTTGCTGGCTACAGCCATAATTTAGTTAGTGATAAGAATTCCATTGTTTGATCACCCTCAGAGAGAAAACGCCTAAGTGATAAGAAGAGCCCAAGTATTCAAGTAATGTAATTCTATTGTTTCATAAAAGGGCGTCTTCCCCTTTTTTATCTAATGTACAAGAGTCTTTCAACCTCCCCATCTGGGGTCAAAACCTGTATAAATACTAGGCATTCAGCCTTTAATAAATATATTTTTTTTTAAAACCTGAAATGTGGAGCTTGGTCTCATGTTTGCAGGGAAACTGATCGAGGTTGTGAAGTGCTGATTCTGTATGCAGGACATTGTTCCCTGGTACTAACCCTTCGTACACTGTTGGTACCGTAACAGCGCCCTGTAGCCTTACAGATACTATAAATAATCTCTTCATACACCGTTCTCGGCTAATGGCTTAACGTTACATGAAGTAGGCGCCCTGTAGCCGTAGAGATACTATAAATAATCTCTTCATACACTGTTCTCGGCTAAAGGCTTAACGCTACATGAAGCAGACGCCCTGTAGCCTTACAGATACTATAAATCTCTTCATACACTGTTCTCGGCTAATGGCTTAACGCTACATGAAGTAGGAGCCCTGTAGTCTTACAGGTACTATAAATAATCTCTTCATACACTGTTCTCGGCTAATGGCTTAACGCTACATGAAGTAGGAGCCCTGTAGTCTTACAGATACTATAAATAATCTCGTCATACACTGTTCTCGACTAATGGCTTAACGCTACATGAAGAAGGCGCCCTGTAGCCTTAAAGATACTATAAATAATCTCTTCATACACTGTTCTCGGCTAATGGCTTAACGCTACATGAAGTAGGAGCCTTGTAGTCTTACAGATACTATAAATAATCTCTTCATACACTGTTCTCGACTAATGGCTAAACGCTACATGAAGTAGGCACCGTGTAGCCTTACAGATACTATAATCTCTTCATACACCATTCTCGGCTAAAGGCTTAATGCTACATGAAGAAGGCGCCATGTAGCCTTAAAGATACTATAAATAATCTCTTCATACACCGTTCTCTACTAAAGGCTAAACGCTACATGACGTAGGCGCCCTGTAGCCTTACAGATACTATAAATAATCTCTTCATACACTGTTCTCGGCTAATGGCTTAACGCTACATGAAGTAGGAGCCTTGTAGTCTTACAGATACTATAAATAATCTCTCCATACACTGTTCTCGACTAATGGCTAAACGCTACATGAAGTAGGCACCGTGTAGCCTTACAGATACTATAAATAATCTCTTCATACACCATTCTCGACTAAAAGCTTAATGTTACATGAAGTATGCGGCATGTAGCTTTACAGATACTATAAATAATCTCTTCATACACACTTCTAGGCTAATGGCTAAACGCTACATGAAGTAGGCGGCGTGTAGCCTTACAGATACTATAAATAATCTCTTCATACACCGTTCTCGGCTAATGGCTAAACGCTACATGAAGTAGGCACCATATAGCCTTACAGATACTATAAATCTCTTCATACACTGTTCTCGACTAATGGCTTAACGCTACATGTAGTAGGAGCCCTGTAGTCTTACAGATACTATAAATAATCTCTTCATACACCGTTCTCGGCTAATGGCTAAACGCTACATGAAGTAGGTACCATATAGCCTTACAGATACTATAAATCTCTTCATACACTGTTCTCGACTAATGGCTTAACGCTACATGAAGTAGGAGCCCTGTAGTCTTACAGATACTATAAATAATCTCTTCATACACTGTTCTCGACTAATGGCTTAACGCTACATGAAGTAGGATCCCTGTAGAGTTACAGATACTATTAATCTCTTCATACACTGTTCTCGACTAATGGCTAAACGCTACATGAAGTAGGAGCCCTGTAGCCTAACAGATACTATAAATAATCTCTTCATACACCGTTCTTGGCTAATGGCTTAACGCTACATGAAGTAGGCGCCCTGTAGCCGTAGAGATAGTATAAATAATCTCTTCACACACCGTTCAAGGCTAATGGCTTAATGTTACATGAAGTAGGGGCCCTGTAGCCTTACAGATACTATAAATAATCTCTTCATACACCATTCTCGGCTAAAGGCTTAACGCTACATGTAGAAAGCGCCCTGTAGCCTTACAGATACTATAAATAATCTCTTCATACACTGTTCTCGACTAATGGCTAAACGCTACATGAAGTAGGCACCGTGTAGCCTTACAGATACTATAAATAATCTCTTCATACACCATTCTCGGCTAAAGGCTTAATGCTACATGAAGAAGGCGCCATGTAGCCTTACAGATACTATAAATAATCTCTTCATACACCGTTCTCTACTAAAGGCTAAACGCTACATGAAGTAGGCGGCGTGTAGCCTTAAAGATACTATAAATAATCTCTTCATACACCATTCTCGACTAATGGCTAAACGCTACATGAAGTAGGCATCGTGTAGCCTTACAGATACTATAAATAATCTCTTCATACACCATTTTCGGCTAATGGGTTAACGCTACATGAAGAAGGCGCCATGTAGCCTTACAAATACTATAAATCTCTTCATACACCATTCTCGACTAAAAGCTTAATGTTACATGAAGTATGCGGCATGTAGCTTTACAGATACTATAAATAATCTCTTCATACACACTTCTCGGCTAATGGCTAAACGCTACATGAAGTAGGCGGCGTGTAGCCTTACAGATACTATAAATAATCTCTTCATACACCGTTCTCGGCTAATGGCTAAACGCTACATGAAGTAGGCACCATATAGCCTTACAGATACTATAAATCTCTTCATACACTGTTCTCGACTAATGGCTTAACGCTACATGAAGTAGGAGCCCTGTAGTCTTACAGATACTATAAATAATCTCTTCATACACTGTTCTCGACTAATGGCTTAACGCTACATGAAGTAGGATCCCTGTAGCCTTACAGATACTATTAATAATCTCTTCATACACTGTTCTCGACTAATGGCTAAACGCTACATGAAGTAGGAGCCCTGTAGCCTAACAGATACTATAAATAATCTCTTCATACACCGTTCTTGGCTAATGGCTTAACGCTACATGAAGTAGGCGCCCTGTAGCCGTAGAGATAGTATAAATAATCTCTTCACACACCGTTCAAGGCTAATGGCTTAACGTTACATGAAGTAGGGGCCCTGTAGCCTTACAGATACTATAAATCTCTTCATACACCATTCTCGACTAAAACCTTAATGTTACATGAAGTATGCGGCATGTAGCTTTACAGATACTATAAATAATCTCTTCATACACACTTCTCGGCTAATGGCTAAACGCTACATGAAGTAGGCGGCGTGTAGCCTTACAGATACTATAAATAATCTCTTCATACACCGTTCGCGGCTAATGGCTAAACGCTACATGAAGTAGGCACCATATAGCCTTACATATACTATAAATCTCTTCATACACTGTTCTCGACTAATGGCTTAACGCTACATGTAGTAGGAGCCCTGTAGTCTTACAGATACTATAAATAATCTCTTCATACACCGTTCTCGGCTAATGGCTAAACACTACATGAAGTAGGCACCATATAGCCTTACATATACTATAAATCTCTTCATACACTGTTCTCGACTAATGGCTTAACGCTACATGTAGTAGGAGCCCTGTAGCCTTACAGATACTATAAATAATCTCTTCATACACGGTTCTCGGCTAATAGCTTAACGCTACATGAAGTAGGAGCCCTGTAGCCTTACAGATACTATAAATCTCTTCATACACTGTTCTCGACTAATGGCTTAACGCTACATGTAGTAGGAGCCCTGTAGTCTTACAGATACTATAAATAATCTCTTCATACACTGTTCTCGGCTAATGGCTTAATGCTACATGAAGTAGGCTCCCTGTAGCCGTAGAGATAGTATAAATAATCTCTTCATACACTGTTCTCGGCTAATGGCTTAACGCTACATGAAGTAGGAGCCCTGTAGTCTTACAGATACTATAAATAATCTCTTCATACACTGTTCTCGACTAATGGCTTAACGCTACATGAAGTAGGATCCCTGTAGCCTTACAGATACTATAAATAATCTCTTCATACACTGTTCTCGACTAATGGCTAAACGCTACATGAAGTAGGAGCCCTGTAGCCTTACAGATACTATAAATAATCTCTTCATACACCGTTCTTGGCTAATGGCTTAACGCTACATGAAGTAGGCGCCCTGTAGCCGTAGAGATAGTATAAATAATCTCTTCACACACCGTTCTCGGCTAATGGCTTAACGTTACATGAAGTAGGAGCCCTGTAGCCTTACAGATACTATAAATAATCTCTTCATACACCATTCTCGGCAAAAGGCTTAATGCTACATGAAGAAAGCACCCTGTAGCCTTACAGATACTATAAATAATATCTTCATACATTGTTCTCGACTAATGGCTAAACGCTACATGAAGTAGGCACCGTGTAGCCTTACAGATACTATAAATAATCTCTTCATACACCATTCTTGGCTAAAGGCTTAATGCTACATGAAGAAGGCGCCATGTAGCCTTACAGATACTATAAATAATCTCTTCATACACCGTTCTCTACTAAAGGCTAAACGCTACATGAAGTAGGCGGTGTGTAGCCTTACAGATACTATAAATAATCTCTTCATACACTGTTCTCGACTAATGGCTAAACGCTACATGAAGTAGGCACCGTGTAGCCTTACAGATACTATAAATAATCTCTTCATACACCATTCTCGGTTAAAGGCTTAACGCTACATGAAGAAGGCACCATGTAGCCTTACAAATACTATAAATCTCTTCATACACCATTCTCGACTAAAAGCTTAATGTTACATGAAGTATGCGGCATGTAGCTTTACAGATACTATAAATAATCTCTTCATACACACTTCTAGGCTAATGGCTAAACGCTACATGAAGTAGGCGGCGTGTAGCCTTACAGATACTATAAATAATCTCTTCATACACCGTTCTCGGCTAATGGCTAAACGCTACATGAAGTAGGCACCATATAGTCTTACAGATACTATAAATCTCTTCATACACTGTTCTCGACTAATGGCTTAACGCTACATGCAGTAGGAGCCCTTTAGTCTTACAGATACTATAAATAATCTCTTCATACACCGTTCTCGGCTAATGGCTAAACGCTACATGAAGTAGGCACCATATAGCCTTACAGATACTATAAATCTCTTCATACACTGTTCTCGACTAATGGCTTAACGCTACATGTAGTAGGAGCCCTGTAGTCTTACAGATACTATAAATAATCTCTTCATAAAGTGTTCTCGACTAATGGCTAAACGCTACATGAAGTAGGAGCCCTGTAGTCTTACCGATACTATAAATAATCTCTTCATACACCGTTCTCGGCTAATGGCTAAACGCTACATGAAGTAGGCACCATATAGCCTTACAGATACTATAAATCTCTTCATACACTGTTCTCGACTGATGGCTTAACGCTACATGTAGTAGGCGCCCTGTAGCCGTAGAGATACTATAAATAATCTCTTCATACAGTGTTCTCGACTAATGGCTTAACGCTACATGAAGTAAGTACCCTGTAGCTTTACAGATACTATAAATAATCTCTTCATACACCATTCTCGGCTAAAGGCTTAACGCTACATGAAGAAGGCGCCCTGTAGCCTTACAGATATTATAAATAATCTCTTCATACACTGTTCTCGACTAATGGCTAAACGCTACATGAAGTAGGCACCGTGTAGCCTTACAGATACTATAAATAATCTCTTCATACACCATTCTCGGCTAAAGGCTTAATGCTACATGAAGAAGGCGCCATGTAGCCTTACAGATACTATAAATAATCTCTTCATACACCGTTCTCTACTAAAGGCTAAACGCTACATGAAGTAGGCGGCGTGTAGCCTTACAGATACTATAAATAATCTCTTCATACACTGTTCTCGACTAATGGCTAAACGCTACATGAAGTAGGCACTGTGTAGCCTTACAGATACTATAAATAATCTCTTCATATACCATTCTCGGCTAATGGCTTAACGCTACATGAAGAAGGCGCCATGTAGCCTTACAAATACTATAAATCTCTTC
This sequence comes from Bombina bombina, assembly GCF_027579735.1. Classification (NCBI taxonomy): domain Eukaryota; kingdom Metazoa; phylum Chordata; class Amphibia; order Anura; family Bombinatoridae; genus Bombina; species Bombina bombina. The sequence continues at coordinate 5,032,667 of NC_069503.1, forward strand.
ATACACCATTCTCGGCTAAAAGCCTAATGTTACATGAAGTATGCGGCATGTAGCTTTACAGATACTATAAATAATCTCTTCATACACACTTCTCGGCTAATGGCTAAACGCTACATGAAGTAGGCGGCGTGTAGCCTTACAGATACTATAAATAATCTCTTCATACACCGTTCTCGGGTAATAGCTAAACGCTACATGAAGAAGGCGCCATGTAGCCTTACAGATACTATAAATAATCTCTTCATACACCGTTTTCGGCTAATGGCTTAACACTTCATGAAGTAGATGCCCTGTACACTTATAGATACTATAAATAATCTCTTCATACACCATTCTCGGTTAATGGCTTAACGCTACATGAAGTAGGCGCCCTGTAGCCATACAGATACTATAAATAATCTCTTCATACACCGTTCTTGGCTAATGGCTTAACGATACATGAAGTAGGAGACCTTTAGCCTTACAGATACTATAAATCTCTTAATACACCGTTCTCGGCTAAAGGCTTAACGCTACATGAAGTAGGCGCCCTGTAGCCGTATAGATAATATAAATAATCTCTTCATACACTATTCTCGGCTAAAGGCTTAATGCTACATGAAGTAGGCGCTGTGTAGCTTTACAGATACTATAAATAATCTCTTCATACACTGTTCACGGCTAATGGCTTAAAGGGACAGTCTACACCAGAATTTGTATTGTTTTAAAAGATAGATAATCCCTTTATTACCCATTCCCCAGTTTTGCATAATTAACACAGTTATAATAATATACTTTTAACCTCTGTGATTATCTTGCATCTAAGCCTCTGCAAACTGCCCCTTTATTTCAGTTCTTTTGACAGACATGCAGTCTAGCGAATCAGTGCCTGCTCCCAGATAACTTCACGTGCACAGTGTTATCTATATGAAATATGTGAACTAACACCCTCTAGTGGTGAAAAACTGTTAAAATGCATTCTGAAAAGAGGTGGCCTTCAAGGTCTAAGAAATTAGCATATGAACCTCCTAGGTTAAGCTTTCAACTAAGAATACCAAGAGAACAAAGCAAAATAAGTAAAGTAAATTGGAAAATTGTTTAAAATTACATGCTCTATCTCAATCATGAAAGTTTATTTTGACCTAGACTATCCCTTTAACGCTACATGAAGAAGGCGCCGTGTAGCCTTACAGATACTATAAATAATCTCTTCATACACTGTTTTGCATGTAGCGTTTAGCTATTACCCGAGAAGGCGCCTTGTAGCCTTACAGATACTATAAATAATCTCTTCATACACTGTTTTCGGCTAAAGGCTTAATGCTACATGAAGTAGGGGCCCAGTAGCCATAAAGATACTATAAAAGTAAATTTATGCTTACCTGATAAATTAATTTCTTCTATGGTACAACGAGTCCACGGATTCATCCTTTACTAGTGGGATATTATCCTCCTGCTAACAGGAAGTGGCAAAGAGCACAACAGCAGAGCTGTCTATATAGCTCCTCCATTAGCTCCACCCCTCAGTCATTCACCTGAAGGTACAGGAAGAAAAAGGAGAAACTAAAAGGTGCAGAGGTGTCTTAAAAAACAGGGCGGGCCGTGGACTTGTCGTACCATAGAAGAAATTAATTTATCAGGTAAGCATAAATGTACTTTTCTTCTATAATGTACGACGAGTCCACGGATTCATCCTTTACTTGTGGGGTACAATACCAAAGCTACAGGACACGGATGAACGGGAGGGACAAGACAGATGGCTAAACAGAAGGCACCACTGCTTGAAGAACTTTTCTCCCAAAAATAGCCTCAGAAGAAGCAAAAGTATCAAATTTGTCAAATTTGGAAAAGGTATGAAGCGAAGACCAAGTCGCAGCCTTACAAATCTGTTCAACAGAAGCATCATTTTTAAAAGCCCATGTGGAAGCCACCGGTCTAGTAGAGTTAGCTGTAATTCTTTCAGGAGGCTGCTGTCCAGCAGTCTCGTATGCCAAACGGATGATGCTTTTCAGCCAAAAAGAAAGAGAGGTAGCCGTAGCTTTTTGACCTCTACGTTTTCCAGAATAGACAACAAACAAAGAAGATGTTTGACGGAAATCTTTGCAATCTTGCAAGTAAAACTTCAAAGCATGAACCACGTCTAAGTTGTGCAACAGACGTTTCTTCTTAGAGGAAGGATTAGGACACAGAGAAGGAACAACAATTTCCTGATTAATATTCCTATTAGTAACAACCTTAGGAAGGAATCCAGGTTTGGTACGCAAAACCACCTTATCAGCATGGAAAACAAGATAAGGTGAGTCGCATTGCAATGCAGATAGTTCAGAAACTCTTCGAGCCGAAGAGATAGCAACTAAGAACAGTACTTTCCAAGATAGAAGCTTAATATCTATGGAATGCATAGGTTCAAACGGAACCCCTTGAAGAACTTCCATGGCGGAGCAACAGGTTTAAACACAGGCTTGATTCTAACTAAAGCCTGACAGAACGACTGAACGTCTGGAACATCTGCCAGACGCTTGTGTAGTAAAATTGATAAAGCAGATATCTGTCCCTTTAGGGAACTAGCTGATAGCCCCTTCTCCTATCCTTCTTGGAGAAAGGACAAAATCCTAGGAATCCTGATCTTACTCCATGAGTAGCCTTTGGATTCGCACCAATAAAGATATTTACGCCATATCTTATGATAAATTTTCCTAGTGACAGGCTTTCGAGCCTGAATCAAGGTATCTATGACAGACTCAGAGAATCCCCGCTTGGATAAAATCAAGCATTCAATCTCCAGGCAGTCAGCCGCAGAGAAACTAGATTTGGATGCTGGAACGGACCTTGAATCAGAAGGTCCTGTCTCAGTGGCAGAGTCCATGGTGGAAGAGATGACATGTCCACCAGGTCTGCATACCAAGTCCTGCGTGGCCACGCAGGTGCTATCAAAATCACAGAAGCTCTCTCCTGTTTGATTCTGGCAATCAAACGAGGAAGGAGAGGAAATGGTGGAAACACATAAGCCAGGTTGAACGACCAGGGTACTGCTAGAGCATCTAGCAGTACTGCTTGAGGATCCCTTGATCTGGACCCGTAACAAGGAAGTTTGGCATTCTGACGAGACGCCATCAGATCCAATTCTGGTGTGCCCCATTGCTGAATCAATTGTGCAAACACCTCCGGATGGAGTTCCCACTCCCCCGGATGAAAAGTCTGACGACTTGGAAAATCCGCTTCCCAGTTCTCCACTCCTGGGATATAGATTGCTGATAGATGGCAAGAGTGAGTCTCTGCCCATCAAATTATTTTGGTAACTTCTATCATCGCTAGAGAACTCTTTGTCCCCCCCTGATGATTGATATATGCTACAGTCGTGATATTGTCCAACTGGAATCTTATGAATCTGGCCGAAGCCAGCTGAGGCCACGCCTGAAGCGCGTTGAATATCGCTCTCAGTTCTAGAATATTTATTGGGAGGAGAGCCTCCTCCTGAGTCCACAAACCCTGTGCTTTCAGGGAATTCCAGACTGCACCCCAGCCCAATAGGCTGGCGTCCGTCGTCACTATGACCCATGCTGGCCTGCGGAAACACATTCCCTGGGACAGATGATCCTGTGACAACCACCAAAGAAGAGAGTCTCTGGTCTCTTGATCCAGATTTATCTGAGGAGATAAATCTGCATAATCCTCATTCCACTGTTTGAGCATGCATAGTTGCAGTGGTCTGAGATGCAAGCGAGCAAACGGAACTATGTCCATTGCCGCTACCATTAGTCCGATTACCTCCATGCACTGAGCCACTGACGGCCGAGGAATGGAATGAAGAGCTCGGCAGGTGGTTAAAATCTTTGATTTCCTGACCTCCGTCAGAAAAATTCTCATGTCCACCGAATCTATCAGAGTTCCCAGGAATGGAACTCTTGTGAGAGGGATAAGTGAACTCTTTTTTACGTTCACCTTCCACCCGTGAGATCTTAGAAAAGCCAACACGATGTCCGTGTGAGACTTGGCTAGTTGGTAAGTTGACGCCTGAATTAAGATATCGTCCAGATAAGGCGCTACTGCTATGCCCCGCGGCCTTAGAACCGCCAGAAGGGACCCTAGCACCTTTGTGAAAATTCTGGGAGCTGTGGCCAACCCGAAGGGAAGAGCCACAAACTGGTAATGCTTGTCCAGAAAGGCAAACCTGAGGAACTGGTGATGATCCTTGTGGATATGGATGTGTACATACGCATCCTTTAAGTCCACGGTGGTCAGATATTGACCCTCCTGGATCATTGGTAAAATAGTCTGAATGGTCTCCATCTTGAAGGATGGGACTCTGAGGAATTTGTTTAGGATCTTGAGATATAAAATTGGTCTGAAGGTTCCCTCTTTTTTGGGAACCACAAACAGATTGGAGTAAAACCCCTGCCCCTGTTCTGTTTTCGGAACTGGGCGGATCACTCCCATGGTATATAGGTCGTCTACACAGCGTAAGAACGCCTCTCTTTTTGTCTGGTTTACAGACAATTGAGAAAGATGGAATCTTCCCCCTTGGAAGAGAATCTTTGAAATCTAGAAGATACCCCTGGGTTACGATTTCTAAAACCCAGGAGTCCTGAACGTCTCTTGCCCAAGCCTGAGCAAAGAGAGAAAGTCTGCCCCCTACTAGATCCGGTCCCGGATCGGGGGCTACCCCTTCATGCTGTCTTGATGGCAGCAGCGGGCTTCTTGGCCTGTTTACCTTTGTTCCAAGTCTGGTTAGGTCTCCAGACTGACTTGGATTGAGCAAAATTCCCCTCTTGTTTTGCAGCAGGGGAAGAGGTAGAGGGACCACCTTTGAAATTTCGAAAGGAACGAAAATTATTTTGTTTGGTTCTCATCTTATTTGTCTTATCCTGAGGAAGGGCATGGCCTTTTCCTCCAGTGATGTCTGAAATGATCTCTTTTAGATCAGGCCCGAATAGGGTCTTACCTTTGAAAGGGATGGCTAAAAGCTTAGATTTTGATGACACATCAGCAGACCAGGACTTATGCCATAACGCTCTACGCGCTAAAATGGCAAAACCTGAATTATTTGCCGCTAATTTAGCCAGTTGAAAAGCGGCATCTGTAATGAAAGAATTAGCTAGCTTGAGAGCCCTAATTCTATCCAGAATATCATCTAATGGGGTCTCAACCTGAAGAGCCTCCTCCAGAGCCTCGAACCAAAAAGCAGCTGCAGTAGTTACAGGAACAATGCACGCTATAGGTTGCAGAAGAAAACCCTGATGAACAAATATTTTCTTTAGGAGACCCTCTAATTTTTTATCCATAGGATCTTTGAAAGCACAACTGTCCTGAATAGGTATAGTTGTACGCTTAGCCAGGGTAGAAATAGCTCCCTCCACCTTAGGGACCGTCTGCCACGAATCCCGCATGGTGTCTGATATGGGAAACATTTTCTTAAAAGTAGGAGGGGGAGCGAACGGAATACCTGGTCTATCCCACTCCTTAGTAACAATGTCCGCAATCCTCTTAGAGACCGGAAAAACATCAGTGTAGGCAGGAACCTCTAGATATCTGTCCATTTTACACAATTTCTCTGGAACTACAATCGGGTCACAATCATCCAGAGTCACTAAAACTTCCCTGAGCAACAAGCGGAGGTGTTCTAGCTTAAATTTAAAATCCGTCATATCTGAGTCTGTCTGAGGGAACATCTTTCCTGAATCAGAAATCTCTCCCTCAGACAGCAAATCCCTCACCCCCAACTCAGAACATTGTGAGGGTACATCGGATATGGCTAATAAAGCGTCAGAGGGCTCAGCATTTGTTCTCACACCAGACCTACTGCGCTTCCCCTGCAACCCAGGCAGCTTAGATAAAACCTCTGTGAGGGTAGTATTCATAACTGCGGCCATATCTTGCAGGGTGAAAGAATTAGACACACTAGAAGTACTTGGCGTCGCTTGTGCGGGAGTTAATGGTGGTGACACTTGGGGAGAATTAGATGGCATAACCTGATTCCCTTCTGACTGAGAATCATCCTGTGACATACTTTTATCAGCTAAAATATGTTCTTTGCAATTTATTACCCTTTCAGTGCATGAGGGACACATTCTAAGTGGTGGTTCCACAATGGCTTCTAAACACACTGAACATTGACTTTCCTCAATGTCAGACATGTTGAACAGGCTAGTAATGACCACAAACAAGCTTGAAAACACTTTATTTAGTGAAAAAATAACAATCTTAAAGAACGGTACTGCACCTTTAAGAGAAAAAAAGCATACACGTTCTGCAAAACTGCTTTAAAATACACCAATCTTTTCAAATTTTTGATATAAGACTCAATTTGTGTAGTTAAGTTTGCCCCACAAGAAAAACAAACATTTAACCCTTTATTGTGAAAACCGGATCGATAATAAGGCCTAAATACGGAAAAAACACCCCCAGCACCTCCCCTGCTGTGGCGCCTACCTGCCCTCAGGGATTGGAAAAATGGGGTTAAAGCTTCGATTTGGCCCAATACTTCCACAAAGGCCCTCCGGAGTTGGAGCTTGCTGCCTGCTTAGTAAATACAAATGCGCACCTGAGGCGCGAAAATAGGCCCCGCCCATCTCACTCGATGTTTTGTCAGCCTAAATGAACCGCACCAGAGCGGTTCCAAACTAGCCATGTGGGTTCTGAGACCCAAAAAAATAAGCCAAGTGTACCCTCAATAAAGCTGCTAAAAAACTGCCAAAAAACGTTATTGCCCAAAAACCGTTAACCGGTTGACACCGTTAACCGTTAACAGCACTCCCAGTTCTCAAAACGTTTGCCCACAAACATTCAAAACTCAGTGTCAACCATTTTTTAATTAGCCCCTTATGCAAGCTTAGTAATACCCTTCTATAACTCTTAGGATTAGTGCTTACCCTTACCCTCATGGGGATACTGTCAGCCTTTCTGAAATACCACAGTCTCTCCAGAAAAAATGACTGAACATACCTCACTGCTATATAGCATGAAAAGGTTCCTCACACTGAAGTTTCTTAAAGGGCCACTAAACCCAAAATCTTTCTTTCATGATTCAGATAGAGAATAGAAATGTAAACAACATTACAATTTACTTCCATTATTTATTTTGCTTCATTTTTTAAATATCCTTAGTTGAAGAAAAAGCAATGCACATGGTGAAACAATCACACAATGCTTCTATGTGCAGCAACCAATCAGCAGCTAGTGAGCATATCTAGATATGCTTTTCATCAAAGAATATCAAGAGAATAAAACAAATTAGATAATATAAGTAAATTATAAAGATGTTTAAAATTGTATTCTCTTTCTAAATCATAAAAGAAAAAATGTGGGTGGCATGTCCCTTTAAGTACTCCTCAGCCATTCTGTGGGAACTGCTCTGGATCTTAGTGACAAATGCTAAGATCATCAGCCTCCAGGCAGAAGTCTTCATCCATCTGCTGCCTGAGAGTAAATAGTACACACCGGTACCATTTAAAATAAAAAACTCTTGCTTGAAGAAAATAAAAACTAACATTTTATCACCTCTTTCACTTTACCCTTCCTAGTACTTAGAGTAGGCAAAGAGAATGACTGGGGGTGGAGCTAAGGGAGGAGCTATATAGACAGCTCTGCTGTGGTGCTCTTTGCCACATCCTGTTAGCAGGAGGATAATATCCCACAAGTAAAAGGATGAATCCGTGGACTCGTCGTACCTTATAGAAGAAATAATCTCTTCATACCCCATTCTCGGCTAATGGCTTAACGCTACATGAAGTAGGCACCCTGTAGCCTTACAGAGATACTATAAATAATCTCTTCATACACCAAGCAGCAGCACATTCTCAGCTAATGGCTTAAAACTACGCGAAGTAAGTGCCCTGTAGCCTTACAGATACTATGATCTCTTCATACACCATTTTCGGCTAATGTCTTAAAACTACATGATGTAGGAGCCCTGTAGCCTTACAGATACTATAAATAATCTCTTCATACACTGTTCTCGGCTAATGGCTAAACGCTACATGAAGTAGGAGCCCTGTAGTCTTACAGATACTATAAATAATCTCTTCATACACTGTTCTCGGCTAATGGCTTAATGCTACATGAAGTAGGAGCCCTGTAGCCTTACAGATACTAAAAATAATCTCTTCATACACTGTTCTTGACTAATGGCTAAACGCTACATGAAGTAGGCACCCTGTAGCCTTACAGATACTATAAATAATCTCTTCATACACTGTTCTTGACTAATGGCTTAACGCTACATGAAGTAGCCGCCCTGTAGCCGTAGAGATAGTATAATCTCTTCATACACTGTTCTCGGCTAATGGCTAAACTCTACATGAAGTAGGAGCCCTGTAGTCTTACAGATACTATAAATAATCTCTTCATACACTGTTCTCGGCTAATGGCTAAACTCTACATGAAGTAGGAGCCCTGTAGTCTTACAGATACTATAAATAATCTCTTCATACACTGTTCACGGCTAAAGGCTTAATGCTACATGAAGTAGGCGCCCTGTAGCCTTACAGATACTATAAATCTCTTCATACACTGTTCTCGACTAATGGCTTAATGCTACATGAAGTAGGCGCCCTGTAGCCTTACAGATACTATAAATAATCTCTTCATACACTGTTCTTGACTAATGGCTTAACGCTACATGAAGTAAGTACCCTGTAGCCTTACAGATACTATAAATAAACTCTTCATACACCGTTCTCAGCTAATGGCTAAACGCTACATGATTGGCGCCCTGTAGCCTTACAGATACTATAAATAATCTCTTCATACACTGTTCTCGGCTAATGGCTTAACGCTACATGAAGTAGGATCCCTGTAGTCTTACAGATACTATAAATAATCTCTTCATACACCATTCTCGGCTAAAGGCTTAACGCTACATGAAGTAGGCACCCTGTAGCCTTACAGATACTATAAATAATCTCTTCATACACCGTTCTCGGCTAATGGCTTAACGCTACATGAAGCAGACGCCCTGTAGCCTTACATATACTATAAATAATCTCTTTATACACCGTTCTCGGCTAAAGGCTTAACGCTACATGAAGTAGGCACTGTCTAGCCTTACAGATACTATAAATAATCTCTTCATACACTGTTCTCGGCTAATGGCTTAACGCTACATGAAGTAAGTACCCTGTAGCCTTACAGATACTATAAATAATCTCTTTATACACCGTTCTCGGCTAAAGGCTTAACGCTACATGAAGTAGGCACCGTGTAGCCTTACAGATACTATAAATAATCTCTTCATACACTGTTCTCGGCTAATGGCTTAACGCTACATGAAGTAAGTACCCTGTAGCCTTACAGATACTATAAATAATCTCTTCATACACTGTTCTCGGCTAATGGCTTAACGCTACATGAAGTAGGAGCCCTGTACACTTATAGATACTATAAATAATCTCTTCATACACTGTTCGCGGCTAATGGCTTAACGCTACATGAAGTAGGAGCCCTGTAGCCTTAAAGATACTATAAATAATCTCTTCATACACTGTTCTCGGCTAATGGCTTAACGCTACATGAAGTAGGAGCCCTGTAGTCTTACAGATACTATAAATAACCTCTTCATACACCAATCAGCAGCACATTCTCAGCTAATGGGTTAAAACTACATGAAGTAGGCGCCCTGTAGCCTTACAGATACTATAAATAATCTCTTCATACAGTGTTTTCGGTTAATGGCTTAACGCTACATGAAGTAGGAGCCCTGTAGTCTTACAGATACTATAAATAATCTCTTCATACACCATTCTCGGCTAAAGGCTTAACGCTACATGAAGTAGGCACCGTGTAGCCTTACAGATACTATAAATAATCTCTTCATACAGTGTTTTCGGTTAATGGCTTAACGCTACATGAAGTAAGTGCCCTGTAGCCTTACAGATACTATAAATAATCATTCATACAGCTTTTTTTGGTTAATGGCTTAACGCTACATGAAGTAAGCGCCCTGTAGCCGTACAGATACAATAATCTCTTCATACACTGTTCTCGGTTAATGGCTTAACGCTACATGAAGCAAGCTCCCTGTAGCCGTACAGATACAATAATCTCTTCATACACCATTTTCTATTAAAGGCTTAACCCTACATAAAGTAGGCGCCCTGTAGCCATACAGAAAAACATAATTTATGTAAGAACTTACCTGATAAATTCATTTCTTTCATATTAGCAAGAGTCCATGAGCTAGTGACGTATGGGATATACATTCCTACCAGGAGGGGCAAAGTTTCCCAAACCTCAAAATGCCTATAAATACACCCCTCACCACACCCACAATTCAGTTTAACGAATAGCCAAGAAGTGGGGTGATAAGAAAGGAGCGATAGCATCAAAATAAGGAATTGGAATAATTGTGCTTTATAAAAAAAAAAACATAACCACCACAAAAAAGGGTGGGCCTCATGGACTCGTGCTAATATGAAAGAAATGAATTTATCAGGTAAGTTCTTACATAAATTATGTTTTCTTTCATGTAATTAGCAAGAGTCCATGAGCTAGTGACGTATGGGATAATAAATACCCAAGATGTGGAACTTCCACGCAAGAGTCACTAGAGAGGGAGGGATAAAATAAAGACAGCCAATTCCGCTGAAAAATAATAATCCACAACCCAAAACAAAAGTTTTAATCTTAATAATGAAAAAAACTGAAATTATAAGCAGAAGAATCAAACTGAAACAGCTGCCTGAAGTACTTTTCTACCAAAAACTGCTTCAGAAGAAGAGAAAACATCAAAATGGTAGAATTTAGTAAAAGTATGCAAAGAAGACCAAGTTGCTGCTTTGCAAATCTGATCAACAGAAGCTTCATTCTTAAACGCCCAGGAAGTAGAAACTGACCTAGTAGAATGAGCCGTAATTCTTTGAGGCAGGGATTTACCCGACTCTACATAAGCATGATGAATCAAAGACTTTAACCACGACGCCAAAGAAATGGCGGAGGCCTTCTGACCTTTTCTGGAACCAGAGAAGATAACAAATAGACTAGAAGTCTTTCTAAAATCTTTAGTAGCTTCAACATCATATTTTAAAGCTCTTACTACATCCAAAGAATGTAAAGATTTCTCCAGAGAATTCTTAGGATTAGGACACAATGATGGAACAACAATTTCTCTACTAATGTTGTTAGAATTCACAACCTTAGGTAAAAATTTAAATGAAGTCCGCAACACCGCCTTATCCTGATAAAAAATCAGAAAAAGAGATTCACAAGAAAGAGCAGATAACTCAGAAACTCTTCTAGCAGAAGAGATGGCCAAAAGGAACAGAACTTTCCAAGAAAGTAATTTAATATCCAGAGAATGCATAGGTTCAAACGGAGGAGCTTGTAAAGCCCTCAGAACCAAATTAAGACTCCAAGGAGGAGAGATTGACTTAATGACAGGTTTGATACGAACCAAAGCCTGTACAAAACAATGAATATCAGGAAGATTAGCAATCTTTCTGTGAAAAAGAACAGAAAGAGCAGAGATTTGTCCTTTCAAGGAACTTGCAGACAAACCTTTATCCAAGAAAAAGTATTTTTCCAGCCACCAGTTAAACTTTAAAAAGACCTTTATTCGTTTCTTACAGACATGATTAAGAACCTGGCATAGGTTTGAAACGTTGTTGTTGATATGATGGACCCTGTAAGAAACGAATAAAGGTCTTTTTAAAGTTTAACTGGTGGCTGGAAAAATACTTTTTCTTGGATATATATTGGGGTCTGGCTAACCCTTTTCCCGTGCCCCAAAAAGGAAAATAGGTGCTGTCTTTCACTATCATATTCACAAAACCTTTATCCAAACCATCCTGAAGAAACTATAAAATTCTAGGAATTCTAAAAGAATGCCAGGAGAATTTATGAGAAGAACACCAAGAAATGTAAGTCTTCCAGACTCGATAATAAATCTTCCTAGACACAGATTTACGAGCCTGTAACATAGTATTAATTACTGAGTCAGAGAAACCTCTATGACTAAGAATCAAGCGTTCAATTTCCATACCTTCAAATTTAATGATATGAGATCCTGATGGAAAAAAGGGCCTTGAGATAGAAGGTCTGGTCTTAACGGAAGAGTCCAAGGTTGGCAACTGGCCATCCGAATGAGATCCGCATACCAAAACCTGTGAGTCTATGCTGGAGCCACCAGCAGTACAAACAAACGTTCCATTAGAATTTTGGAAATCACTTTTGGAAGAAGAACTAGAGGCGGAAAGATATAGGCAGGATGATAATTCCAAGGAAGCGACAACGCGTCCACTGCCTCCGCCTGAGGATCCCTGGATCTGGACAGATACCTGGGAAGTTTCTTGTTTAGATGAGAGGCCATCAGATCTATTTCTGGAAGTCCCCAGATTTGAACAATCTGAAGAAATACCTCTGGGTGAAGGGACCATTCGCCCGGATGTAACGTCTGGCGACTGAGATAATCCGCTTCCCAATTGTCTACACCTGGGATGTGAACCGCAGAGATTAGACAGGAGCTGGATTCCGCCCATACAAGTATCCGAGATACTTCTTTCATAGCCTGAGGACTGTGAGTCCCACCTTGATGATTGACATATGCCACGGTTGTGACATTGTCTGTCTGAAAACAAATAAACGATTCTCTCTTCAGAAGAGGCCAGAACTGAAGAGCTCTGAAAATCGCACGGAGTTCCAAAATGTTGATTGGTAATCTCGCCTCCTGAGATTCCCAAACCCCCTGCGCTGTCAGAGATCCCCATACAGCTCCCCAACCTGACAGACTTGCATCTGTTGAGATCACAAAAGAAGTCCCTTGGACTAAACGATGGTGATCTATCCACCACGTCAGAGAGTGTCGTACATTGGGATTTAAGGATATTAATTGTGATATCTTTGTATAATCCCTGCACCACTGGTTCAGCATACAAAGCTGAAGAGGTCGCATGTGAAAACGAGCAAAGGGGATCGCGTCCGATGCAGCAGTCATGAGACCTAGAATTTCCACGCATAAAGCTACCGAAGGGAATGATTGAGACTGAAGGTTTCGACAGGCTGAAACCAATTTCAGACGTCTCTTTTCTGTTAGAGACAAGGTCATGGACACTGAATCTATTTGAAAACCCAAAAAGGTTACCTTTGTCTGAGGAATCAACGAACTCTTTGGTAAATTGATCCTCCAACCATGTCTTTGAAGAAACGACACAAGTTGATTCGTATGAGATTCTGCAGAATGTGAAGACTGAGCAAGTACCAAGATATCGTCCAAATAAGGAAATACCGCAATACCCTGTTCTCTGATTACAGAGAGAAGGGCACCGAGAACCTTTGAAAAGATCCTTGGAGCTGTCGCTAGGCCAAACGGAAGGGCCACAAACTGGTAATGCTTGTCTAGAAAAGAGAATCTCAGAAACTGATAATGAGCTGGATGAATTGGAATATGAAGGTATGCATCCTGTAAATCTATTGTGGACATATAATGCCCTTGCTGAACAAAAGGCAGAATAGTCCTTTTAGTTACCATTTTGAATGTTGGTATCCTTACATAACGATTCAATATTTTTAGATCCAGAACTGGTCTGAAGGAATTCTCCTTTTTTGGTACAATGAATAGATTTGAGTAAAACCCCAGACCCTGTTCCAGAACTGGAACTGGCACAATTACCCCAGCCAACTCTAGATCTGAAACACATTTCAGAAACGCCTGAGCCTTCATTGGGTTTATTGGAATGCGAGAGAGAAAAAATCTTCTCGCAGGCGGCCTTACCTTGAAACCTATTCTGTACCCTTGTGAAACAATGTTCTGAATCCAAAGACTGTGAATCGAATTGATCCAAATATCTTTGAAAAATCGTAACCTGCCCCCTACCAGCTGTGCTGGAATGAGGGCCGCACCTTCATGTGGACTTGGGAGCTGGCTTTGACTTTCTAAAAGGCTTGAATTTATTCCAGACTGGAGAAGGTTTCCAAACGGAAACCGTTCCTTTAGAGGAAGGGTCAGGCTTCTGTTCCTTATTCTGACGAAAGGAACGAAAACGATTAGCAGCCCTGTATTTACCTTTAGATTTTTTGTCCTGAGGCAAAAAGGTTCCTTTTCCCCAGTAACAGTTGAAATAATAGAATCCAACTGAGAACCAAATAATTTATTACCTTGGAAAGAAAGAGAAAGCAAAGTTGACTTAGAAGTCATATCTGCATTCCAAGTTTTAAGCCATAAAGCTCTTCTAGCTAAAATAGCTAAAGACATATACCTGACATCAATTCTAATGATATCAAAGATGGCATCACAAATAAAGTTATTAGCATGTTGAAGAAGTTTAACAATGCTATGAGTATTATGGTCTGACACTTGTTGCGCTAAAGCCTCCAACCAGAAAGTGGAAGCAGCAGCAACATCAGCCAAAGAAATAGCAGGTCTAAGAAGATTACCTGAACATAAATAAGCTCTCCTTAGAAAGGATTCAAGCTTCCTATCTAAAGGATCCTTAAAGGAAGTACTATCCGCCGTAGGAATAGTAGTACGTGTAGCAAGAGTAGAAATAGCCCCATCAACTTTAGGGATTTTGTCCCAAAACTCTAATCTATCAGATGGCACAGGGTACAATTTTTTAAACCTTTGAGAAAGAGTAAATGAAGTCCCCAGATTATTCCATTCCCTAGAAATTACTTCAGAAATAGCATCAGGGACAGGAAAAACTTCTGGAATAACTGTATGAGGTTTGAAAACCGAATTTAAACGCTTAGTAGATTTAGTATCAAGAGGACTAGACTCCTCCATATCTAATGCGATTAACACCTCTTTAAGTAAAGAACGAATAAATTCCATTTTAAATAAATATGAAGATTTATCAGTGTCAATATCTGAGACAGAATCTTCTGAACCAGATAGATCCTCATCAGAAACAGATAAGTCAGAATGATGACGGTCACTTAAAAATTCATCTGAAATATGAGAAGTTTTAAAAGACCGTTTACGTTTACTGGAAGGAGGAATAACAGACAGAGCCTTCCTAATAGATTTAGAAACAAATTATTTTACATTAACAGGAACATCCTGAGCATTAGATGTTGAGGGAACAACAACAGGTAATGGATTATTACTAATGGAAATACTATCTGCATTAGCAAGTTTATCATGACATTCATCACAAACTACAGCCAGAGGAACAGTTACCACAAGTTTACAACAAATGCACTTAACTTTGGTAGAGCCAGCATCAGGCAGCATCTTTCCAGAAGTATATTATATTATATCTCAGTATAAACTAGTGCACATCACATGACCTGGGTATCTCTCTCAATATAAACTAGTGCACATCACATGACCTGGGTATCTCTCTCAGTATAAACTAGTGCACATCACATGACCTGGGTATCTCTCTCAGTATAAACTAGTGCACATCACATGACCTGGGTATCTCTCTCAGTATAAACTGGTGCACATCACATGACCTGGGTATCTCTCTCAGTATAAACTGGTGCACATCACATGACCTGGGTATCTCTCTCAGTATAAACTGGTGCACATCACATGACCTGGGTATCTCTCTCAGTATAAACTAGTGCACATCACATGACCTGGGTATCTCTCTCAGTATAACTGGTGCACACCACATGACCTGGGTATCTCTCTCAGTATAAACTGGTGCACATCACATGACCTTGGTATCTCTCTCAGTATAAAGTGGTGCACATCACATGACCTGGGTATCTCTCTCAGTATAAACTGGTGCACACCACATGACCTGGGTATCTCTCTCAGTATAAACTGGTGCACATCACATGACCTGGGTATCTCTCTCAGTATAAACTGGTGCACATCACATGACCTGGGTATCTCAGTATAAACTAGTGCACATCACATGACCTGGGTATCTCAGTATAAACTAGTGCACATCACATGACCTGGGTATCTCAGTATAAACTAGTGCACATCACATGACCTGGGTATCTCTCTCAGTATAAACTGGTGCACATCACATGACCTGGGTATCTCTCTCAGTATAACTAGTGCACACCACATGACCTGGGTATCTCTCTCAGTATAAACTAGTGCACACCACATGACCTGGGTATCTCTCTCAGTATAAAATAGTGCACATCACATGACCTGGGTATCTCTCTCAGTATAAACTAGTGCACACCACATGACCTGGGTATCTCTCTCAGTATAAAATAGTGCACACCACATGACCTGGGTATCTCTCTCAGTATAACTGGTGCACACCAAATGACCTGGGTATCTCTCTCAGTATAAACTGGTGCACACCACATGACCTGGGTATCTCTCTCAGTATAAACTGGTGCACATCACATGACCTGGGTATCTCTCTCAGTATAAACTAGTGCACACCACATGACCTGGGTATCTCTCTCAGTATAAAATAGTGCACATCACATGACCTGGGTATCTCTCTCAGTATAAAATAGTGCACATCACATGACCTGGGTATCTCTCTCAGTATAAACTAGTGCACACCACATGACCTGGGTATCTCAGTATAAACTAGTGCACATCACATGACCTGGGTATCTCTCTCAGTATAAACTAGTGCACACCACATGACCTGGGTATCTCTCTCAGTATAAAATAGTGCACATCACATGACCTGGGTATCTCTCTCAGTATAAACTAGTGCACATCACATGACCTGGGTATCTCTCTCAGTATAAAATAGTGCACATCACATGACCTGGGTATCTCTCTCAGTATAAACTGGTGCACATCACATGACCTGGGTATCTCTCTCAGTATAAAATAGTGCACATCACATGACCTGGGTATCTCTCTCAGTATAAACTAGTGCACACCACATGACCTGGGTATCTCTCTCAGTATAAACTAGTGCACATCACATGACCTGGGTATCTCAGTATAAACTAGTGCACATCACATGACCTGGGTATCTCTCTCAGTATAACTGGTGCACATCACATGACCTGGGTATCTCTCTCAGTATAAACTAGTGCACATCACATGACCTGGGTATCTCAGTATAAACTAGTGCACATCACATGACCTGGGTATCTCTCCCAGTATAACTGGTGCACATCACATGACCTGGGTATCTCTCTCAGTATAAACTGGTGCACATCACATGACCTGGGTATCTCTCTCAGTATAAAATAGTGCACACCACATGACCTGGGTATCTCTCTCAGTATAAAATAGTGCACACCACATGACCTGGGTATCTCTCTCAGTATAAAATAGTGCACACCACATGACCTGGGTATCTCTCTCAGTATAAACTGGTGCACATCACATGACCTGGGTATCTCTCTCAGTATAACTGGTGCACACCACATGACCTGGGTATCTCTCTCAGTATAAAATAGTGCACATCACATGACCTGAGTATCTCTCTCAGTATAAAATAGTGCACACCACATGACCTGGGTATCTCTCTCAGTATAAAATAGTGCACACCACATGACCTGGGTATCTCTCTCAGTATAAACTGGTGCACATCACATGACCTGGGTATCTCTCTCAGTATAACTGGTGCACACCACATGACCTGGGTATCTCTCTCAGTATAAAATAGTGCACATCACATGACCTGAGTATCTCTCTCAGTATAAAATAGTGCACATCACATGACCTGAGTATCTCTCTCAGTATAAAATAGTGCACACCACATGACCTGGGTATCTCTCTCAGTATAAACTGGTGCACATCACATGACCTGGGTATCTCTCTCAGTATAAACTGGTGCACATCACATGACCTGGGTATCTCTCTCAGTATAAACTGGTGCACATCACATGACCTGGGTATCTCTCTCAGTATAAACTGGTGCACATCACATGACCTGGGTATCTCAGTATAAACTAGTGCACATCACATGACCTGGGTATCTCTCTCAGTATAAACTGGTGCACATCACATGACCTGGGTATCTCTCAGTATAAACTAGTGCACATCACATGACCTGGGTATCTCTCTCAGTATAAACTGGTGCACATCACATGACCTGGGTATCTCGCTCAGTATAAACTAGTGCACATCACATGACCTAGGTATCTCTCTCAGTATAAACTAGTGCACATCACATGACCTGGGTATCTCTCTCAGTATAAACTGGTGCACATCACATGACCTGGGTATCTCTCTCAGTATAAACTGGTGCACATCACATGACCTGGGTATCTCTCTCAGTATAAACTGGTGCACATCACATGACCTGGGTATCTCTCTCAGTATAAACTAGTGCACATCACATGACCTGGGTATCTCTCTCAGTATAAACTGGTGCACATCACATGACCTGGGTATCTCTCTCAGTATAAACTAGTGCACATCACATGACCTGGGTATCTCTCTCAGTATAAACTGGTGCACATCACATGACCTGGGTATCTCTCTCAGTATAAACTGGTGCACATCACATGACCTGGGTATCTCTCTCAGTATAAACTGGTGCACATCACATGACCTGGGTATCTCTCTCAGTATAAACTGGTGCACATCACATGACCTGGGTATCTCTCTCAGTATAAACTGGTGCACATCACATGACCTGGGTATCTCTCTCAGTATAAAATAGTGCACATCACATGACCTGGGTATCTCTCTCAGTATAAACTAGTGCACATCACATGACCTGGGTATCTCTCTCAGTATAAACTGGTGCACATCACATGACCTGGGTATCTCTCTCAGTATAAACTGGTGCACATCACATGACCTGGGTATCTCTCTCAGTATAAAATAGTGCACATCACATGACCTGGGTATCTCTCTCAGTATAAACTGGTGCACATCACATGACCTGGGTATCTCTCTCAGTATAAACTGGTGCACATCACATGACCTGGGTATCTCTCTCAGTATAAACTGGTGCACATCACATGACCTGGGTATCTCTCTCAGTATAAACTGGTGCACATCACATGACCTGGGTATCTCTCTCAGTATAAACTAGTGCACATCACATGACCTGGGTATCTCTCTCAGTATAAACTAGTGCACATCACATGACCTGGGTATCTCTCTCAGTATAAACTAGTGCACATCACATGACCTGGGTATCTCTCTCAGTATAAACTGGTGCACATCACATGACCTGGGTATCTCTCTCAGTATAAACTAGTGCACATCACATGACCTGGGTATCTCTCTCAGTATAAACTAGTGCACATCACATGACCTGGGTATCTCTCTCAGTATAAACTAGTGCACATCACATGACCTGGGTATCTCTCTCAGTATAACTGGTGCACATCACATGACCTGGGTATCTCTCTCAGTATAAACTAGTGCACATCACATGACCTGGGTATCTCTCTCAGTATAAACTGGTGCACATCACATGACCTGGGTATCTCTCTCAGTATAAACTGGTGCACATCACATGACCTGGGTATCTCTCTCAGTATAAACTGGTGCACATCACATGACCTGGGTATCTCTCTCAGTATAAACTGGTGCACATCACATGACCTGGGTATCTCTCTCAGTATAAAATAGTGCACACCACATGACCTGGGTGTATCTCTCTCAGTATAAACTGGTGCACATCACATGACCTGGGTATCTCTCTCAGTATAAAATAGTGCACACCACATGACCTGGGTATCTCTCTCAGTATAAACTAGTGCACATCACATGACCTGGGTATCTCTCTCAATATAAACTGGTGCACATCACATGACCTGGGTATCTCTCTCAGTATAAAATAGTGCACATCACATGACCTGGGTATCTCTCTCAGTATAAACTGGTGCACATCACATGACCTGGGTATCTCTCTCAGTATAAACTGGTGCACATCACATGACCTGGGTATCTCTCTCAGTATAAACTGGTGCACATCACATGACCTGGGTATCTCTCTCAGTATAAACTGGTGCACATCACATGACCTGGGTATCTCTCTCAGTATAAAATAGTGCACATCACATGACCTGGGTATCTCTCTCAGTATAAAATAGTGCACATCACATGACCTGGGTGTATCTCTCTCAGTATAAACTAGTGCACATCACATGACCTGGGTATCTCTCTCAGTATAAACTGGTGCACATCACATGACCTGGGTATCTCTCTCAGTATAAACTGGTGCACATCACATGACCTGGGTATCTCTCTCAGTATAAACTGGTGCACATCACATGACCTGGGTATCTCTCTCAGTATAAAATAGTGCACATCACATGACCTGGGTATCTCTCTCAGTATAAACTAGTGCACATCACATGACCTGGGTATCTCTCTCAGTATAAAATAGTGCACATCACATGACCTGGGTATCTCTCTCAGTATAAACTAGTGCACACCACATGACCTGGGTATCTCTCTCAGTATAAACTGGTGCACATCACATGACCTGGGTATCTCAGTATAAACTAGTGCACATCACATGACCTGGGTATCTCAGTATAAACTAGTGCACATCACATGACCTGGGTATCTCTCTCAGTATAAACTAGTGCACATCACATGACCTGGGTATCTCAGTATAAACTAGTGCACATCACATGACCTGGGTATCTCTCTCAGTATAAACTGGTGCACATCACATGACCTGGGTATCTCTCTCAGTATAAACTAGTGCACATCACATGACCTGGGTATCTCTCTCAGTATAAACTGGTGCACATCACATGACCTGGGTATCTCTCTCAGTATAAACTGGTGCACATCACATGACCTGGGTATCTCTCTCAGTATAAACTGGTGCACATCACATGACCTGGGTATCTCTCTCAGTATAAAATAGTGCACACCACATGACCTGGGTGTATCTCTCTCAGTATAAACTGGTGCACATCACATGACCTGGGTATCTCTCTCAGTATAAAATAGTGCACACCACATGACCTGGGTATCTCTCTCAGTATAAACTAGTGCACATCACATGACCTGGGTATCTCTCTCAATATAAACTGGTGCACATCACATGACCTGGGTATCTCTCTCAGTATAAAATAGTGCACATCACATGACCTGGGTATCTCTCTCAGTATAAACTGGTGCACATCACATGACCTGGGTATCTCTCTCAGTATAAACTGGTGCACATCACATGACCTGGGTATCTCTCTCAGTATAAACTGGTGCACATCACATGACCTGGGTATCTCTCTCAGTATAAACTGGTGCACATCACATGACCTGGGTATCTCTCTCAGTATAAAATAGTGCACATCACATGACCTGGGTATCTCTCTCAGTATAAAATAGTGCACATCACATGACCTGGGTGTATCTCTCTCAGTATAAACTAGTGCACATCACATGACCTGGGTATCTCTCTCAGTATAAACTGGTGCACATCACATGACCTGGGTATCTCTCTCAGTATAAACTGGTGCACATCACATGACCTGGGTATCTCTCTCAGTATAAACTGGTGCACATCACATGACCTGGGTATCTCTCTCAGTATAAAATAGTGCACATCACATGACCTGGGTATCTCTCTCAGTATAAACTAGTGCACATCACATGACCTGGGTATCTCTCTCAGTATAAAATAGTGCACATCACATGACCTGGGTATCTCTCTCAGTATAAACTAGTGCACACCACATGACCTGGGTATCTCTCTCAGTATAAACTGGTGCACATCACATGACCTGGGTATCTCAGTATAAACTAGTGCACATCACATGACCTGGGTATCTCAGTATAAACTAGTGCACATCACATGACCTGGGTATCTCTCTCAGTATAAACTAGTGCACATCACATGACCTGGGTATCTCAGTATAAACTAGTGCACATCACATGACCTGGGTATCTCTCTCAGTATAAACTGGTGCACATCACATGACCTGGGTATCTCTCTCAGTATAAACTAGTGCACACCACATGACCTGGCGAGTGTCCCTTTTCTATACATAATAATTGCAGTCTGCACACAGACGATCAGATACAAATATAACAAATATCTCACCTGAGATGTGCTGCAGACAGAGGTCAGTGAGTTTCACACAGGAGCTAAGGTTCAGGTATTGCAGTTTGTGCAAGTGCTGTACAACACTCACGCCCTGATCTGTAACAAACCGCACAAGTCAGTGAACAGTCTGATTATATTGTCCGTACAAAGTAATAATATCAGATCCTATTGTGCTTGTATATTGGTAGAACATAAATCCTTATATATATAGGAAGATCAGACAACGTGCATACGCGTGTAGAGCTCAGGCTATGTATATACGGTATATATACTAGTTATCAGTGTGCAGGAGATCAGACTGTGTGTATACAGTATATATATATATACTAGTTATCAGTATGCAGGAGATCAGGCTGTGTGTATACAGTATATATATATATTAGTTATCAGTATGCAGGAGATCAGGCTGTGTGTATACAGTATATATATATATACTAGTTATCAGTATGCAGGAGATCAGACTGTGTGTATACAGTATATATATATACTAGTTATCAGTATGCAGGAGATCAGGCTGTGTGTATACAGTATATATATATATACTAGTTATCAGTGTGCAGGAGATCAGTCTGTGTGTATACAGTATATATATATACTAGTTATCAGTATGCAGGAGATCAGACTGTGTGTATACAGTATATATATATACTAGTTATCAGTGTGCAGGAGATCAGGCTGTGTGTATACAGTATATATATATATACTAGTTATCAGTATGCAGGAGATCAGGCTGTGTGTATACAGTATATATATATACTAGTTATCAGTGTGCAGGAGATCAGGCTGTGTGTATACAGTATATATATATACTAGTTATCAGTATGCAGGAGATCAGACTGTGTGTATACAGTATATATATATACTAGTTATCAGTATGCAGGAGATCAGACTGTGTGTATACAGTATATATATATATACTAGTTATCAGTATGCAGGAGATCAGGCTGTGTGTATACAGTATATATATATATATACTAGTTATCAGTGTGCAGGAGATCAGACTGTGTGTATACAGTATATATATATACTAGTTATCAGTATGCAGGAGATCAGACTGTGTGTATACAGTATATATATATATATATACTAGTTATCAGTATGCAGGAGATCAGACTGTGTGTATACAGTATATATATATATATATATACTAGTATCCAGTGTGCACGGAGATCAGGACTAGTGTGTACAGAAATATATATATACTAGTTATCAGTAAGCCAGGAAGATCGCTGTGTGTATCAGTATATAAGATATATACTACTAGTTATCAGTCGTGCAGGAGATCAGACAGTGTGTATACAGTATGTATATAATATATATATATATACTAGATTATCAGTGTGCAAGTGAGATCAGGCTGTGTGTATACAGTCTAATATATATACTAAGTTATCAGTGTGCAGGAGATCAGACTGTGTGAATACAGTATATATATATAATACTAGTTATCTCAGTGTGCAGGAGATCAGACTGTATGTGTAACAGTATATATATATATACTAGTTATCAGTATGCAGGAGATCAGACTGTGTGTATAAGTATATATAATATATACTAGTTATCAGTATGCAGGAGAATCAGGCTGTGTGTATACAGACTAATATATATATTATAGTTATCAGTATGCAGGAGATCAGACTGTGTGTATACAGTATATATATATATACTAGTTATCAGTGTGCAGGAGATCAGGCTGTGTGTATACAGTATATATATATATACTAGTTATCAGTATGCAGGAGATCAGCATGTGTGTATACAGTATATATATATATATACTAGTTATCAGTATGCAGGAGATCAGCTGTGTGTATACAGTATATATATATATATACTAGTTATCAGTATGCAGGAGATCAGACTGTGTGTATACAGTATATATATATATACTAGTTATCAGTATGCAGGAGATCAGACTGTGTGTATACAGTATATATATATATACTAGTTATCAGTATGCAGGAGATCAGGCTGTGTGTATACAGTATATATATATATACTAGTTATCAGTATGCAGGAGATCAGGCTGTGTGTATACAGTATATATATATATACTAGTTATCAGTATGCAGGAGATCAGACTGTGTGTATACAGTATATATATATATACTAGTTATCAGTGTGCAGGAGATCAGACTGTGTGTATACAGTATATATATATATATATATATACTAGTTATCAGTATGCAGGAGATCAGACTGTGTGTATACAGTATATATATATATATATATACTAGTTATCAGTATGCAGGAGATCAGGCTGTGTGTATACAGTATATATATATATACTAGTTATCAGTATGCAGGAGATCAGGCTGTGTGTATACAGTATATATATATATATACTAGTTATCAGTATGCAGGAGATCAGGCTGTGTGTATACAGTATATATATATATACTAGTTATCAGTATGCAGGAGATCAGGCTGTGTGTATACAGTATATATATATATACTAGTTATCAGTATGCAGGAGATCAGGCTGTGTGTATACAGTATATATATATACTAGTTATCAGTATGCAGGAGATCAGACTGTGTGTATACAGTATATATATATATACTAGTTATCAGTATGCAGGAGATCAGACTGTGTGTATACAGTATATATATATATACTAGTTATCAGTGTGCAGGAGATCAGGCTGTGTGTATACAGTATATATATATATACTAGTTATCAGTATGCAGGAGATCAGGCTGTGTGTATACAGTATATATATATATATACTAGTTATCAGTATGCAGGAGATCAGGCTGTGTGTATACAGTATATATATATATATACTAGTTATCAGTATGCAGGAGATCAGACTGTGTGTATACAGTATATATATATATATACTAGTTATCAGTATGCAGGAGATCAGACTGTGTGTATACAGTATATATATATATATACTAGTTATCAGTATGCAGGAGATCAGGCTGTGTGTATACAGTATATATATATATACTAGTTATCAGTATGCAGGAGATCAGACTGTGTGTATACAGTATATATATATACTAGTTATCAGTATGCAGGAGATCAGGATGTGTGTATACAGTATATATATATACTAGTTATCAGTATGCAGGAGATCAGACTGTGTGTATACAGTATATATATATATACTAGTTATCAGTATGCAGGAGATCAGACTGTGTGTATACAGTATATATATATATACTAGTTATCAGTATGCAGGAGATCAGACTGTGTGTATACAGTATATATATATATACTAGTTATCAGTATGCAGGAGATCAGGCTGTGTGTATACAGTATATATATATATACTAGTTATCAGTATGCAGGAGATCAGACTGTGTGTATACAGTATATATATATATACTAGTTATCAGTATGCAGGAGATCAGACTGTGTGTATACAGTATATATATATATATATACTAGTTATCAGTATGCAGGAGATCAGACTGTGTGTATACAGTATATATATATACTAGTTATCAGTATGCAGGAGATCAGACTGTGTGTATACAGTATATATATATATATACTAGTTATCAGTATGCAGGAGATCAGGCTGTGTGTATACAGTATATATATATATACTAGTTATCAGTATGCAGGAGATCAGACTGTGTGTATACAGTATATATATATATACTAGTTATCAGTATGCAGGAGATCAGGCTGTGTGTATACAGTATATATATATATATACTAGTTATCAGTATGCAGGAGATCAGACTGTGTGTATACAGTATATATATATATACTAGTTATCAGTATGCAGGAGATCAGGCTGTGTGTATACAGTATATATATATATACTAGTTATCAGTATGCAGGAGATCAGACTGTGTGTATACAGTATATATATATATATACTAGTTATCAGTATGCAGGAGATCAGACTGTGTGTATACAGTATATATATATATACTAGTTATCAGTATGCAGGAGATCAGACTGTGTGTATACAGTATATATATATACTAGTTATCAGTATGCAGGAGATCAGGCTGTGTGTATACAGTATATATATATATACTAGTTATCAGTATGCAGGAGATCAGGCTGTGTGTATACAGTATATATATATATACTAGTTATCAGTATGCAGGAGATCAGACTGTGTGTATACAGTATATATATATATATATATACTAGTTATCAGTATGCAGGAGATCAGACTGTGTGTATACAGTATATATATATATACTAGTTATCAGTATGCAGGAGATCAGGCTGTGTGTATACAGTATATATATATATACTCTAGTTATCAGTATGCAGGAGATCAGTATATATATATATACTAGTTATCAGTATGCAGGAGATCAGGCTGTGTGTATACAGTATATATATATATATACTAGTTATCAGTATGCAGGAGATCAGGCTGTGTGTATACAGTATATATATATACTAGTTATCAGTATGCAGGAGATCAGACTGTGTGTATACAGTATATATATATATACTAGTTATCAGTATGCAGGAGATCAGACTGTGTGTATACAGTATATATATATACTAGTTATCAGTATGCAGGAGATCAGGCTGTGTGTATACAGTATATATATATATATACTAGTTATCAGTATGCAGGAGATCAGGCTGTGTGTATACAGTATATATATATATATACTAGTTATCAGTATGCAGGAGATCAGACTGTGTGTATACAGTATATATATATATACTAGTTATCAGTATGCAGGAGATCAGACTGTGTGTATACAGTATATATATATATACTAGTTTATCAGTATGCAGGAGATCAGGCTGTGTGTATACAGTATATATATATATACTAGTTATCAGTATGCAGGAGATCAGGCTGTGTGTATACAGTATATATATATATATACTAGTTATCAGTATGCAGGAGATCAGACTGTGTGTATACAGTATATATATATACTAGTTATCAGTATGCAGGAGATCAGACTGTGTGTATACAGTATATATATATATACTAGTTATCAGTATGCAGGAGATCAGGCTGTGTGTATACAGTATATATATATATACTAGTTATCAGTATGCAGGAGATCAGACTGTGTGTATACAGTATATATATATATACTAGTTATCAGTATGCAGGAGATCAGACTGTGTGTATACAGTATATATATATATATACTAGTTATCAGTATGCAGGAGATCAGGCTGTGTGTATACAGTATATATATATATACTAGTTATCAGTATGCAGGAGATCAGGCTGTGTGTATACAGTATATATATATATACTAGTTATCAGTATGCAGGAGATCAGGCTGTGTGTATACAGTATATATATATATAAATAGTTATCAGTATGCAGGAGATCAGGCTGTGTGTATACAGTATATATATATATACTAGTTATCAGTATGCAGGAGATCAGACTGTGTGTATACAGTATATATATATATATATATACTAGTTATCAGTATGCAGGAGATCAGGCTGTGTGTATACAGTATATATATATACTAGTTATCAGTATGCAGGAGATCAGACTGTGTGTATACAGTATATATATATACTAGTTATCAGTATGCAGGAGATCAGACTGTGTGTATACAGTATATATATATATATATATATACTAGTTATCAGTTCAGGAGATCAGACTGTGTATACAGTAAATATATATATACTAGTTATCAGTATGCAGGAGATCAGGCTGTGTGTATACAGTATATATATACTAGTTATCAGTATGCAGGAGATCAGACTGTGTGTATACAGTATATATATATATATATATACTAGTTATCAGTATGCAGGAGATCAGGCTGTGTGTATACAGTATATATATATATACTAGTTATCAGTATGCAGGAGATCAGACTGTGTGTATACAGTATATATATATATACTAGTTATCAGTATGCAGGAGATCAGACTGTGTGTATACAGTATATATATATATACTAGTTATCAGTATGCAGGAGATCAGGCTGTGTGTATACAGTATATATATATATATATAGTTATCAGTGTGCAGGAGATCAGACTGTGTGTATACAGTATATATATATATATACTAGTTATCAGTGTGCAGGAGATCAGACTGTGTGTATACAGTATATATATATATACTAGTTATCAGTATGCAGGAGATCAGACTGTGTGTATACAGTATATATATATATACTAGTTATCAGTATGCAGGAGATCAGGCTGTGTGTATACAGTATATATATATATACTAGTTATCAGTATGCAGGAGATCAGGCTGTGTGTATACAGTATATATATATATACTAGTTATCAGTATGCAGGAGATCAGACTGTGTGTATACAGTATATATATATATACTAGTTATCAGTGTGCAGGAGATCAGGCTGTGTGTATACAGTATATATATATATACTAGTTATCAGTATGCAGGAGATCAGACTGTGTGTATACAGTATATATATATATACTAGTTATCAGTATGCAGGAGATCAGACTGTGTGTATACAGTATATATATATATACTAGTTATCAGTATGCAGGAGATCAGACTGTGTGTATACAGTATATATATATATACTAGTTATCAGTATGCAGGAGATCAGACTGTGTGTATACAGTATATATATATATACTAGTTATCAGTATGCAGGAGATCAGACTGTGTGTATACAGTATATATATATATATACTAGTTATCAGTATGCAGGAGATCAGGCTGTGTGTATACAGTATATATATATACTAGTTATCAGTATGCAGGAGATCAGACTGTGTGTATACAGTATATATATATACTAGTTATCAGTATGCAGGAGATCAGGCTGTGTGTATACAGTATATATATATATATACTAGTTATCAGTATGCAGGAGATCAGGCTGTGTGTATACAGTATATATATATATACTAGTTATCAGTATGCAGGAGATCAGACTGTGTGTATACAGTATATATATATACTAGTTATCAGTATGCAGGAGATCAGACTGTGTGTATACAGTATATATATATATATATATACTAGTTATCAGTATGCAGGAGATCAGACTGTGTGTATACAGTATATATATATATATACTAGTTATCAGTATGCAGGAGATCAGACTGTGTGTATACAGTATATATATATATACTAGTTATCAGTATGCAGGAGATCAGGCTGTGTGTATACAGTATATATATATATACTAGTTATCAGTATGCAGGAGATCAGGCTGTGTGTATACAGTATATATATATATATATACTAGTTATCAGTATGCAGGAGATCAGACTGTGTGTATACAGTATATATATATAATCTAGTTATCAGTATGCAGGAGATCAGACTGTATGTATACAGTATATATATATACTAGTTATCAGTATGCCGGGAGATCAGGCTGTATGTATACAGTATATATATATATACTAGTTATCAGTATGCTAGGAGATCAGGACTGTGTGTATACAGTATATATATATATATTACTAGTTATCAGTATGGCAGGGAGATCAGCTGTGATGTATACAGATATATATGTATATATACTAGTTATCAGTATGCAGTGAGATCAGTCTGTGTAGTATAACAGTATATATATATACTAGACTAGTTATCAGTATGCAGGAGATCAGGACTTGCGTATTACAGTATTATAATATAGACTATGTTATCAGTATGCAGGAGATCAGGACTGTGTGTATACAGTTATAATATATATTTATCCTAGATATCAGTAGTGCAGGAGATCAGACAGTGTGTATACAGTATATATTATATATACTAGTATATCAGTATGAGTGAGATCTGACTGTGTGATACTGTATATATATATATATATATCCTAGTTATCAGTGTGCAGGAGGATCAAGGCTGTGTGTATACTAAGTATATATATATATACTAGTTATCAGTATGCAGGAGATCAGGACTGTGTGTATACAGTATATATATATATATCAGACTGTGTGTATACAGTATATATATATATACTAGTTATCAGTATGCAGGAGATCAGGCTGTGTGTATACAGTATATATATATACTAGTTATCAGTATGCAGGAGATCAGGCTGTGTGTATACAGTATATAAATATATACTAGTTATCAGTATGAAGGAGATCAGGACTGTGTGTATACAGTATATATATATATACTAGTTATCAGTATGCAGGAGATCAGGCTGTGTGTATACAGTAATATATATACTAGTTATCAGTATGCAGGAGATCAGGCTGTGTGTATACAGTATATATATATACTAGTTATCAGTATGCAGGAGATCAGACTGTGTGTATACAGTATATATATATATACTAGTTATCAGTATGCAGGAGATCAGGCTGTGTGTATACAGTATATATATATACTAGTTATCAGTATGCAGGAGATCAGACTGTGTGTATACAGTATATATATATATAATATATATCAGTATGCAGGAGATCAGACTGTGTGTATACAGTATATATATATATACTAGTTATCAGTATGCAGGAGATCAGACTGTGTGTATACAGTATATATATATATACTAGTTATCAGTATGCAGGAGATCAGACTGTGTGTATACAGTATATATATATATACTAGTTATCAGTATGCAGGAGATCAGACTGTGTGTATACAGTATATATATATATACTAGTTATCAGTATGCAGGAGATCAGGCTGTGTGTATACAGTATATATATATATACTAGTTATCAGTATGCAGGAGATCAGACTGTGTGTATACAGTATATATATACTAGTTATCAGTATGCAGGAGATCAGGCTGTGTGTATACAGTATATATATATACTAGTTATCAGTATGCAGGAGATCAGGCTGTGTGTATACAGTATATATATATATATACTAGTTATCAGTATGCAGGAGATCAGACTGTGTGTATACAGTATATATATATATACTAGTTATCAGTATGCAGGAGATCAGACTGTGTGTATACAGTATATATATATATATACTAGTTATCAGTATGCAGGAGATCAGGCTGTGTGTATACAGTATATATATATATACTAGTTATCAGTATGCAGGAGATCAGACTGTGTGTATACAGTATATATATATATACTAGTTATCAGTATGCAGGAGATCAGACTGTGTGTATACAGTATATATATATATACTAGTTATCAGTATGCAGGAGATCAGACTGTGTGTATACAGTATATATATATATACTAGTTATCAGTATGCAGGAGATCAGGCTGTGTGTATACAGTATATATATATATATATACTAGTTATCAGTATGCAGGAGATCAGACTGTGTGTATACAGTATATATATATATATACTAGTTATCAGTATGCAGGAGATCAGGCTGTGTGTATACAGTATATATATATACTAGTTATCAGTATGCAGGAGATCAGGCTGTGTGTATACAGTATATATATATACTAGTTATCAGTATGCAGGAGATCAGGCTGTGTGTATACAGTATATATATATATACTAGTTATCAGTATGCAGGAGATCAGACTGTGTGTATACAGTATATATATATATATATATACTAGTTATCAGTATGCAGGAGATCAGACTGTGTGTATACAGTATATATATATATACTAGTTATCAGTATGCAGGAGATCAGGCTGTGTGTATACAGTATATATATATATACTAGTTATCAGTATGCAGGAGATCAGACTGTGTGTATACAGTATATATATATATACTAGTTATCAGTATGCAGGAGATCAGGACTGTGTGTATACAGTATATATATATATACTAGTTATCAGTATGAAGGAGATCAGCTGTGTGTATACAGTATATATATATATACTAGTTATGCAGTATGCAGGAGATCAGGCTGTGTGTATACAGTATATATATATATTACTAGTTATCAGTATGCAGGAGATCAGACTGTGTGTAAACTGTATAATATATGATACTAGTTATCAGTATGCAGGAGATCAGGCTGTGTGTATACAGTATATATATATACTAGTTATCAGTATGCAGGAGATCAGACTGTGTGTATACAGTATATATATATATACTAGTTATCAGTATGCAGGAGATCAGGCTGTGTGTATACAGTATATATATATATACTAGTTATCAGTATGCAGGAGATCAGACTGTGTGTATACAGTATATATATATATACTAGTTATCAGTATGCAGGAGATCAGACTGTGTGTATACAGTATATATATATATATACTAGTTATCAGTATGCAGGAGATCAGGCTGTGTGTATACAGTATATATATATATACTAGTTATCAGTATGCAGGAGATCAGGCTGTGTGTATACAGTATATATATATATACTAGTTATCAGTATGCAGGAGATCAGACTGTGTGTATACAGTATATATATATATACTAGTTATCAGTATGCAGGAGATCAGGCTGTGTGTATACAGTATATATATATATATACTAGTTATCAGTATGCAGGAGATCAGGCTGTGTGTATACAGTATATATATATATACTAGTTATCAGTATGCAGGAGATCAGACTGTGTGTATACAGTATATATATATATACTAGTTATCAGTATGCAGGAGATCAGGCTGTGTGTATACAGTATATATATATACTAGTTATCAGTATGCAGGAGATCAGGCTGTGTGTATACAGTATATATATATATATACTAGTTATCAGTATGCAGGAGATCAGGCTGTGTGTATACAGTATATATATATATATACTAGTTATCAGTATGCAGGAGATCAGGCTGTGTGTATACAGTATATATATATATACTAGTTATCAGTATGCAGGAGATCAGACTGTGTGTATACAGTATATATATATATACTAGTTATCAGTATGCAGGAGATCAGGCTGTGTGTATACAGTATATATATATATATACTAGTTATCAGTATGCAGGAGATCAGGCTGTGTGTATACAGTATATATATATATATACTAGTTATCAGTATGCAGGAGATCAGGCTGTGTGTATACAGTATATATATATATACTAGTTATCAGTATGCAGGAGATCAGACTGTGTGTATACAGTATATATATATATATATACTAGTTATCAGTATGCAGGAGATCAGGCTGTGTGTATACAGTATATATATATACTAGTTATCAGTATGCAGGAGATCAGGCTGTGTGTATACAGTATATATATATATACTAGTTATCAGTATGCAGGAGATCAGACTGTGTGTATACAGTATATATATATACTAGTTATCAGTATGCAGGAGATCAGGACTGTGTGTATACAGTATATATATATACTATTTATCAGTATGCAGGAGATCAGTCTGTGTGTATACAGTATATATATATATACTAGTTATCAGTTTGCAGGAGATCAGACTGTGTGTATACAGTATATATATATATATACTAGTTATCAGTATGCAGGAGATCAGGCTGTGTGTATACAGTATATATATATATATATATATATACTAGTTATCAGTAGTGCAGAGATCAGGCTGTGTGTATACAGTATATATAGATATATATACTGTTATCAGTATGCAGGAGATCAGGGCTGTGTGTATACAGTATATATATATATACTAGTTATCAGTATGCAGGAGATCAGGCTGTGTGTTATACAGTATATATATATATATACTAGTTATCAGTATGCAGGAGATCAGGCTGTGTGTATACAGTATATATATATATACTAGTTATCAGTATGCAGGAGATCAGACTGTGTGTATACAGTATATATATATATATATATACTAGTTATCAGTATGCAGGAGATCAGACTGTGTGTATACAGTATATATATATATATATACTAGTTATCAGTATGCAGGAGATCAGACTGTGTGTATACAGTATATATATATATACTAGTTATCAGTATGCAGGAGATCAGGCTGTGTGTATACAGTATATATATATACTAGTTATCAGTATGCAGGAGATCAGGCTGTGTGTATACGTATATATATATATATACTAGTTATCAGTATGCAGGAGATCAGGCTGTGTGTATCAGTATATATTATATATACTAGTTATCAGTATGCAGGAGATCAGGACTGTGTGTATACAGTATATATATATATATATACTAGTTATCAGTATGCAGGAGATCAGGCTGTGTGTATACAGTATATATATATATATATACTAGTTATCAGTATGCAGGAGATCAGACTGTGTGTATACAGTATATATATATATATACTAGTTATCAGTATGCAGGAGATCAGACTGTGTGTATACAGTATATATATATATACTAGTTATCAGTATGCAGGAGATCAGGCTGTGTGTATACAGTATATATATACTAGTTATCAGTATGCAGGAGATCAGGCTGTGTGTATACAGTATATATATATATATATACTAGTTATCAGTGTGCAGGAGATCAGACTGTGTGTTAACAGTATTATATATATACTAGTTATCAGTATGGCAGGAGATCAGACTGTGGGTATACAGTATATATATATACTAGTATATCAGTGTGCAGGAGATCAGCTGTGTGTATACAGTATATATATATATACTAGTTATCAGTATGCAGGAGATCAGACTGTGTGTATTACAGTATATATATATACTAGTTATCAGTATGCAGGAGATCAGACTGTGTGTATACAGAATATATATATACTAGTTATCAGTATGCAGGAGATCAGGCTGTGTGTATACAGTATATATATATATATATACTAGTTATCAGTATGCAGGAGATCAGACTGTGTGTATACAGTATATAATATATATACTTAGTTATCAGTATGCAGGAGATCAGACTGTGTGGTATACAGTATATATATTATATATATAACTAGTTATCGAGTATGCAGAGATAAGGACTGTGTGTGTATACAGGATATATATATATATATACAAGTTATCAGTATGCAGGAGATCAGGGCCTGTGTGTATACAGTATATTATATACTATACTAGTTATCAGTATGCAGGAGATCAGTCTGTGTGTATACAGTATATATATACTAGTTTATCAGTGTGCAGGAGATCAGACTGTGTGTATACAGTATATATAATATAACTAGTTATCAGTATGCAGGAGATCAGGCTGTGTGTATACAGTATATATATATACTAGTTTATCAGTATGCAGGAGATCAGGCTGTGTGTATACAGTATATATATAATATACTAGTTATCAGTGTGCAGGAGATCAGACTGTGTGTATACAGTATATATATTATACTAGTTATCAGTGTGCAGGAGATCAGGCTGTGTGTATACAGTATATATATATATATATATACTAGTTATCAGTGTGCAGGAGATCAGGCTGTGTGTATACAGTATATATATACTAGTTATCAGTGTGCAGGAGATCAGGCTGTGTGTATACACTATATATATACTAGTTATCAGTGTGCAGGAGATCAGGCTGTGTGTATACAGTATATATATATATACTAGTTATCAGTATGCAGGAGATCAGACTGTGTGTATACAGTATATATATATATATACTAGTTATCAGTATGCAGGAGATCAGACTGTGTGTATACAGTATATATATATATACTAGTTATCAGTGTGCAGGAGATCAGACTGTGTGTATACAGTATATATATATACTAGTTATCAGTATGCAGGAGATCAGGCTGTGTGTATACAGTATATATATATATACTAGTTATCAGTATGCAGGAGATCAGGCTGTGTGTATACAGTATATATATATATACTAGTTATCAGTGTGCAGGAGATCAGGCTGTGTGTATACAGTATATATATATATACTAGTTATCAGTATGCAGGAGATCAGGCTGTGTGTATACAGTATATATATATATACTAGTTATCAGTATGCAGGAGATCAGACTGTGTGTATACAGTATATATATATATATACTAGTTATCAGTGTGCAGGAGATCAGGCTGTGTGTATACAGTATATATATATATATACTAGTTATCAGTATGCAGGAGATCAGACTGTGTGTATACAGTATATATATATATACTAGTTATCAGTATGCAGGAGATCAGACTGTGTGTATACAGTATATATATATATACTAGTTATCAGTATGCAGGAGATCAGACTGTGTGTATACAGTATATATATATATACTAGTTATCAGTGTGCAGGAGATCAGGCTGTGTGTATACAGTATATATATATATACTAGTTATCAGTATGCAGGAGATCAGACTGTGTGTATACAGTATATATATATACTAGTTATCAGTATGCAGGAGATCAGGCTGTGTGTATACAGTATATATATATACTAGTTATCAGTATGCAGGAGATCAGACTGTGTGTATACAGTATATATATATATACTAGTTATCAGTATGCAGGAGATCAGGCTGTGTGTATACAGTATATATATATATACTAGTTATCAGTATGCAGGAGATCAGACTGTGTGTATACAGTATATATATATATACTAGTTATCAGTATGCAGGAGATCAGACTGTGTGTATACAGTATATATATATATATACTAGTTATCAGTATGCAGGAGATCAGGCTGTGTGTATACAGTATATATATATATACTAGTTATCAGTGTGCAGGAGATCAGGCTGTGTGTATACAGTATATATATATATATACTAGTTATCAGTATGCAGGAGATCAGACTGTGTGTATACAGTATATATATATATACTAGTTATCAGTATGCAGGAGATCAGGCTGTGTGTATACAGTATATATATATATATACTAGTTATCAGTATGCAGGAG
The DNA here is from genome assembly GCF_027579735.1 of Bombina bombina. Classification (NCBI taxonomy): domain Eukaryota; kingdom Metazoa; phylum Chordata; class Amphibia; order Anura; family Bombinatoridae; genus Bombina; species Bombina bombina. The sequence goes on from NC_069503.1 coordinate 5,069,060, forward strand.
ATCAGACTGTGTGTATACAGTATATATATATATACTAGTTATCAGTATGCAGGAGATCAGGCTGTGTGTATACAGTATATATATATACTAGTTATCAGTATGCAGGAGATCAGGCTGTGTGTATACAGTATATATATATACTAGTTATCAGTATGCAGGAGATCAGACTGTGTGTATACAGTATATATATATATATACTAGTTATCAGTATGCAGGAGATCAGACTGTGTGTATACAGTATATATATATATACTAGTTATCAGTGTGCAGGAGATCAGGCTGTGTGTATACAGTATATATATATACTAGTTATCAGTATGCAGGAGATCAGACTGTGTGTATACAGTATATATATATATATACTAGTTATCAGTATGCAGGAGATCAGACTGTGTGTATACAGTATATATATATATATATATATACTAGTTATCAGTATGCAGGAGATCAGACTGTGTGTATACAGTATATATATATATATATACTAGTTATCAGTATGCAGGAGATCAGGCTGTGTGTATACAGTATATATATATATACTAGTTATCAGTATGCAGGAGATCAGGCTGTGTGTATACAGTATATATATATATATACTAGTTATCAGTATGCAGGAGATCAGGCTGTGTGTATACAGTATATATATATATACTAGTTATCAGTATGCAGGAGATCAGACTGTGTGTATACAGTATATATATATATACTAGTTATCAGTATGCAGGAGATCAGGCTGTGTGTATACAGTATATATATATATACTAGTTATCAGTGTGCAGGAGATCAGGCTGTGTGTATACAGTATATATATATATACTAGTTATCAGTATGCAGGAGATCAGGCTGTGTGTATACAGTATATATATATATACTAGTTATCAGTATGCAGGAGATCAGGCTGTGTGTATACAGTATATATATATACTAGTTATCAGTATGCAGGAGATCAGACTGTGTGTATACAGTATATATATATATACTAGTTATCAGTATGCAGGAGATCAGACTGTGTGTATACAGTATATATATATACTAGTTATCAGTATGCAGGAGATCAGACTGTGTGTATACAGTATATATATATATATACTAGTTATCAGTATGCAGGAGATCAGACTGTGTGTATACAGTATATATATATACTAGTTATCAGTATGCAGGAGATCAGACTGTGTGTATACAGTATATATATATACTAGTTATCAGTATGCAGGAGATCAGACTGTGTGTATACAGTATATATATATATATACTAGTTATCAGTATGCAGGAGATCAGACTGTGTGTATACAGTATATATATATACTAGTTATCAGTATGCAGGAGATCAGGCTGTGTGTATACAGTATATATATATATATACTAGTTATCAGTATGCAGGAGATCAGACTGTGTGTATACAGTATATATATATATATACTAGTTATCAGTATGCAGGAGATCAGGCTGTGTGTATACAGTATATATATATATACTAGTTATCAGTATGCAGGAGATCACGCTGTGTGTATACAGTATATATATATACTAGTTATCAGTATGCAGGAGATCAGACTGTGTGTATACAGTATATATATATATACTAGTTATCAGTGTGCAGGAGATTAGGCTGTGAGTATACGCTGTATATAACAGTAATGACATTAAGTAACAGTTAGTAGTGTGCAGGGGGTGAGGCTGTGAGTATACGCTGTATATAACAGTAATGACAGTAAGTAACAGTTAGTAGTGTGCAGTAGGTGAGGCTGTGAGCATACGCTGTATATAACAGTAATGACAGTAAGTAACAGTTAGTAGTGTGCAGTAGGTGAGGCTGTGAGTATACGCTGTATATAACAGTAATGACATTAAGTAACAGTTAGTAGTATACAGTAGGTGAGGCTGTGAGTATACGCTGTATATAACAGTAATGACATTAAGTAACAGTAGTGTGCAGTAGGTGAGGCTGTGAGTATACGCTGTATATAACAGTAATGACAGTAAGTAACAGTTAGTAGTGTGCAGGAGGTGAGGCTGTGAGTATACGCTGTATATAACAGTAATGACAGTAAGTAACAGTTAGTAGTGTGCAGTAGGTGAGGCTGTGAGTATACGCTGTATATAACAGTAATGACAGTAAGTAACAGTTAGTAGTGTGCAGTAGGTGAGGCTGTGAGTATACGCTGTATATAACAGTAATGACAGTAAGTAACAGTTAGTAGTGTGCAGTAGGTGAGGCTGTGAGTATACGCTGTATATAACAGTAATGACAGTAAGTAACAGTTAGTAGTGTGCAGTAGGTGAGGCTGTGAGTATACGCTGTATATAACAGTAATGACAGTAAGTAACAGTTAGTAGTGAGCAGTAGGTGAGGCTGTGAGTATACGCTGTATATAACAGTAATGACAGTAAGTAACAGTTAGTAGTGAGCAGTAGGTGAGGCTGTGAGTATACGCTGTATATAACAGTAATGACAGTAAGTAACAGTTAGTAGTGTGCAGTAGGTGAGGCTGTGAGTATACGCTGTATATAACAGTAATGACAGTAAGTAACAGTTAGTAGTGAGCAGTAGGTGAGGCTGTGAGTATACGCTGTATATAACAGTAATGACATTAAGTAACAGTTAGTAGTATACAGTAGGTGAGGCTGTGAGTATACGCTGTATATAACAGTAATGACATTAAGTATCAGTTAGTAGTGTGCAGGGGGTGAGGCTGTGAGTATACGCTGTATATAACAGTAATGACAGTAAGTAACAGTTAGTAGTGTGCAGGAGGTGAGGCTGTGAGTATACGCTGTATATAACAGTAATGACAGTAAGTAACAGTTAGTAGTGTGCAGTAGGTGAGGCTGTGAGTATACGCTGTATATAACAGTAATGACATTAAGTAACAGTTAGTAGTGTGCAGGGGGTGAGGCTGTGAGTATACGCTGTATATAACAGTAATGACAGTAAGTAACAGTTAGTAGTGTGCAGTAGGTGAGGCTGTGAGTATACGCTGTATATAACAGATAATGACATTAAGTATCAGTAGTGTGCAGGAGGTGAGGCTGCGCGCATATCCTGCAGATACCAGTTTATGGCATTAAGTACCTGTTAGCAGTGTGCAGGAGGTGAGGCTGAGGCTCTTTAGGCTGGGAAAGCCACGCAGGTGCTTAATAAGCTCATTGGTTGTGTACTGGTAGCAGTTGAGGGTGATCTTGCGGATCGGACACCCTGAAAAGAGCTCCAGTGTCCGAGGGCGCAGGGTCTGTTCTTTGGTCATGTGGGTAATTATTATCTCAGCCACTTCTGGAGTAAGACCGGACAGTGAGCGTGGATACTGCATACACGGGGCTAGGAGAGAGGACGTATAAGTCACTTATCTGCAGGCCATGGGTTTTCATTAATATAACAAAGTTGGTGGTTGTTTCACGAGAGAAAGGTGCAAAAAGGGGAAACTTCATGGACACACAAACAAATGGGGGTGTCACAAGGAGACCAACTTCTGTAGATAAAGATGGCAGCTGGCCCAGGAAAGGGTCGGCTGTCGGAGTGTACAGCTAGGGGTAGATCACTATGATACAAATGCTGTAAACAACCAAACACATTATGCTATAGTCATGTGAGCCGTATAAATCTAATACAGATGACAAAATACGGCTATTCCTCATCACATAAAAACATAATTTATGCTTACCTGATAAATTTATTTCTCTTGTGGTTTATCCAGTCCACGGATCATCCATTACTTGTGGGATATTCTCCTTCCCAACAGGAAGCTGCAAGAGGATCACCCACAGCAGAGCTGCTATACAGCTCCTCCCCTAACTGCCACCTCCAGTCATTCGACCGAAGACAAGCAGAGAAAGGAGAAACCATAGGGTGCAGTGGTGACTGTAGTTTAAAAATAAAATATACCTGCCTTAAAATGACAGGGCGGGCCGTGGACTGGATACACCACAAGAGAAATAAATTTATCAGGTAAGCATGAATTATGTTTTCTCTTGTAAGGTGTATCCATTCCATGGATCATCCATTACTTGTGGGATACCAATACCAAAGCTAAAGTACACGGATGAAGGGAGGGACAACGCAGGTACTTAAACGGAAGGTACCACTGCCTGTAAAACCTTTCTCCCAAAAATAGCCTCCGAGGAAGCAAAAGTATCAAATTTATAGAATTTTGAAAAGGTATGAAGCGAAGACCAAGTCGCCGCCTTGCAAATCTGTTCAACAGAAGCCTCATTTTTAAAGGCCCATGTGAAAGCCACAGCTCTAGTAGAATGAGCTGTAATCCTTTCAGGAGGCTGCTGGCCAGCAGTCTCATAAGCTAAGCGGATTATACTTCTTAGCCAAAACGAAAGAGAGGTTGCCGAAGCCTTTTGGCCTCTCCTCTGTCCAGAGTAGACAACAAACAAAGCAGATGTTTGACGAAAATCTTTAGTAGCTTGTAAAAAATACTTTAAAGCACGAACCACGTCAAGATTGTGTAATAGACGTTCCTTCTTTGAAGAAGGATTAGGACACAATGATGGAACAACAATCTCCTGATTGATATTCTTATTAGATACCACCTTAGGTAAAAACCCAGGTTTGGTACGCAGAACTACCTTATCTGCATGGAAGATCAGATAAGGAGAATCACATTGTAAGGCAGATAACTCGGAAACTCTACGAGCCAAGGAAATAGCTACCAAAAAAAGAACTTTCCAAGATAAAAGTTTGATATCTATGGAATGAAGAGGTTCCAACGGAACCCCCTGAAGAACTTTAAGAACCAAATTTAAGCTCCAAGGTGGAGCAACAGGTTTAAACACAGGCTTGATTCTAACCAAAGCCTGACAAAATGCCTGAACGTCTGAAACATCCGCCAGACGCTTGTGCAAAAGAATAGATAGTGCAGAAATCTGTCCCTTTAAGGAACTAGCTGACAATCCTTTCTCCAATCCTTCTTGGAGAAAGGATAATATCCTGGGAATCCTGACCTTACTCCATGAGTAGCCCTTGGATTCACACCAATAAAGATATTTACGCCATATCTTAAGATAGATTTTCCTGGTGACAGGCTTTCGTGCCTGAATTAAGGTATCAATGACTGACTCGGAGAAACCACGCTTTGATAAAATCAAGCGTTCAATCTCCAGGCAGTCAGACTCAGAGAAATTAGATTTGGATGGTTGAAAGGACCTTGAAGTAGAAGGTCCTGTCTCAGCGGCAGAGTCTATGGTGGAAAGGATGACATGTCCACCAGATCTGCATACCAAGTCCTGCGTGGCCACGCAGGCGCTATCAAGATCACTGATGCTCTCTCCTGCTTGATTTTGGCAATCAGACGAGGGAGCAGAGGAAACGGTGGAAACACATAAGCCAGGTTGAAGGACCAAGGCGCTGCTAGAGCATCTATCAGCGTTGCCTTGGGGTCCCTGGACCTGGATCCGTAACAAGGAAGCTTGGCGTTCTGGCGAGACGCCATGAGATCCAGTTCTGGTTTGCCCCAACGATGAATCAATTGTGCAAACACCTCCGGATGGAGTTCCCACTCCCCCGGATGAAAAGTCTGTCGACTTAGAAAATCCGCCTCCCAGTTCTCTACACCTGGGATATGGATAGCTGATAGGTGGCAAGAGTGAAACTCCGCCCAGCGAATTATCTTTGAGACTTCTAACATCGCTAGGGAACTCCTTGTTCCCCCTTGATGGTTGATGTAAGCCACAGTCGTGATGTTGTCCAACTGAAATCTGATGAACCTCATTGTCGCTAGCTGAGGCCAAGTCTGAAGAGCATTGAATATCGCTCTCAGTTCCAGAATATTTATTGGAAGGAGTGACTCCTCCTGAGTCCACGATCCCTGAGCCTTCAGGGAGTTCCAGACTGCACCCCAACCTAGAAGGCTGGCATCTGTTGTTACAATTGTCCAATCTGGCTGCGAAAAAGTCATACCTTTGGATAGATGGACCCGAGATAGCCACCAGAGAAGAGAATCCCTGGTCTCTTGATCCAGATTTAGTAGAGGGTACAAATCTGTGTAATCCCCATTCCACTGACTGAGCATGCAGAGTTGCAGCGGTCTAAGATGTAGGCGTGCAAACGGCACTATGTCCATTGCCGCTACCATTAAGCCGGTTACTTCCATGCACTGAGCCACCGAAGGGCAAGGAATGGAATAAAGAACACGGCAGGAATTTAGAAGTTTTGATAACCTGGACTCAGTCAGGTAAATTTTCATTTCTACAGAATCTATCAGAGTCCATAGGAAGGAAACTCTTGTGAGGGGGGATAGAGAACTCTTTTCCTCGTTCACCTTCCACCCATGCGACCTCAGAAATGCCAACACTATGTCCGTATGAGACTTGGCAATCTGGAAGTTTGACGCCTGAATCAGGATGTCGTCTAAATAAGGGGCCACTGCTATGCCCCGCGGCCTTAGGACCGCCAGAAGCGACCCCAGAACCTTCGTAAAAATTCTTGGGGCTGTAGCTAACCCAAAGGGAAGAGCTACAAACTGGTAATGCCTGTCTAGGAAGGCAAACCTGAGAAACCGATGATGATCTTTGTGTATCGGAATGTGAAGATAAGCATCCTTTAAATCCACTGTAGTCATGTATTGACCCTCCTGGATCATAGGTAGGATGGTACGAATAGTCTCCATCTTGAATGATGGAACTCTGAGGAATTTGTTTAAGATCTTTAGATCCAAAATTGGTCTGAAGGTTCCCTCTTTTTTGGGAACCACAAACAGATTTGAATAAAAACAGAATTTATGTTTACCTGATAAATTACTTTCTCCAACGGTGTGTCCGGTCCACGGCGTCATCCTTACTTGTGGGATATTCTCTTCCCCAACAGGAAATGGCAAAGAGCCCAGCAAAGCTGGTCACATGATCCCTCCTAGGCTCCGCCTTCCCCAATCATTCGACCGACGTAAAGGAGGAATATTTGCATAGGAGAAATCATATGATACCGTGGTGACTGTAGTTAGAGAAAATAAATCATCAGACCTGATTAAAAAACCAGGGCGGGCCGTGGACCGGACACACCGTTGGAGAAAGTAATTTATCAGGTAAACATAAATTCTGTTTTCTCCAACATAGGTGTGTCCGGTCCACGGCGTCATCCTTACTTGTGGGAACCAATACCAAAGCTTTAGGACACGGATGATGGGAGGGAGCAAATCAGGTCACCTAGATGGAAGGCACCACGGCTTGCAAAACCTTTCTCCCAAAAATAGCCTCAGAAGAAGCAAAAGTATCAAATTTGTAAAATTTAGTAAAAGTGTGCAGTGAAGACCAAGTCGCTGCTTTACATATCTGATCAACAGAAGCCTCGTTCTTGAAGGCCCATGTGGAAGCCACGGCCCTAGTGGAATGAGCTGTGATTCTTTCAGGAGGCTGCCGTCCGGCAGTCTCATAAGCCAATCTGATGATGCTTTTAAGCCAAAAAGAGAGAGAGGTAGAAGTTGCTTTTTGACCTCTCCTTTTACCAGAATAAACAACAAACAAGGAAGATGTTTGTCTGAAATCCTTTGTAGCCTCTAAATAGAATTTTAGAGCACGAACTACATCCAAATTGTGCAACAAACGTTCCTTCTTTGAAACTGGATTCGGACACAAAGAAGGCACGACTATCTCCTGGTTAATATTTTTGTTAGAAACAACTTTCGGAAGAAAACCAGGCTTAGTACGCAAAACCACCTTATCTGCATGGAACACCAGATAAGGAGGAGAACACTGCAGAGCAGATAACTCTGAAACTCTTCTAGCAGAAGAAATTGCAACCAAAAACAAAACTTTCCAAGATAATAACTTGATATCAACGGAATGTAGGGGTTCAAACGGAACCCCCTGAAGAACTGAAAGAACTAAATTAAGACTCCAAGGAGGAGTCAAAGGTTTGTAAACAGGCTTGATTCTAACCAGAGCCTGAACAAAAGCTTTAACATCTGGCACAGCCGCCAGCTTTTTGTGAAGTAAAACAGATAAAGCAGAAATCTGTCCCTTCAAAGAACTTGCAGATAATCCTTTCTCCAAACCTTCTTGAAGAAAGGATAGAATCTTAGGAATTTTTATCTTGTTCCATGGGAATCCTTTAGATTCACACCAACAGATATATTTTTTCCATATTTTATGGTAGATTTTTCTAGTTACAGGCTTTCTGGCCTGAACAAGAGTATCAATGACAGAATCTGAGAACCCTCGCTTTGATAAAATCAAGCGTTCAATCTCCAAGCAGTCAGTTGGAGTGAGGCCAGATTCGGATGTTCGAACGGACCTTGAACAAGAAGGTCCTGTCTCAAAGGTAGCTTCCATGGTGGAGCCGATGACATATTCACCAGATCTGCATACCAAGTCCTGCGTGGCCACGCAGGAGCTATCAAGATCACCGATACCCTCTCCTGTTTGATCCTGGCTACCAGCCTGGGAATGAGAGGAAACGGTGGGAACACATAAGCTAGGTTGAAGCTCCAAGGTGCTACTAGTGCATCCACTAGAGTCGCCTTGGGATCCCTGGATCTGGACCCGTAGCAAGGAACCTTGAAGTTCTGACGAGACGCCATCAGATCCATGTCTGGAATGCCCCACAATTGAATTATTTGGGCAAAGATTTCCGGATGGAGTTCCCACTCCCCCGGATGAAATGTCTGACGACTCAGAAAATCCGCTTCCCAATTTTCCACTCCTGGGATGTGGATTGCAGACAAGTGGCAGGAGTGAGTCTCCGCCAAAAAACTCTAAGCCATCTCCGTGGAGATGTTGCCTGTGCAACGGCAAAGAGAATGACTGGGGAAGGCGGAGCCTAGGAGGGATCATGTGACCAGCTTTGCCATTTCCTGTTGGGGAAGAGAATATCCCACAAGTAAGGATGACGCCGTGGACCGGACACACCTATGTTGGAGAAATCCCTGTCCCTGTTCCTCCTTTGGAACTGGATGGATCACTCCCATAACTAGGAGGTCTTGTACACAGTGTAAGAATGCCTCTCTCTTTATCTGGTTTGCAGATAATTGCGAAAGGTGAAATCTCCCTTTTGGGAGGGAAGCCTTGAAGTCCAGAAGATATCCCTGGGATATAATTTACAACGCCCAGGGATCCTGGACATCTCTTGCCCACGCCTGGGCGAAGAGCGAAAGTCTGCCCCCTACTAGATCCGTTACCGGATAGGGGGCCGTTCCTTCATGCTGTTTTAGAGAAAGCAGCAGGCTTTTTGGCCTGCTTACCTTTGTTCCAGGTCTGGTTAGGTCTCCAGACCGTCTTGGACTGAGCAAAAGTTCCCTCTTGTTTTGCATTAGAGGAAGTTGATGCCGCACTTGCCTTGAAGTTTCGAAAGGCACGAAAATTACACTGTTTGGCCCTTGATTTGGACCTATCCTGAGGAAGGGCATGACCTTTCCCTCCAGTGATATCAGCAATAATCTCCTTCAAACCAGGCCCGAATAGGGTCTGCCCCTTGAAGGGAATGTTCAGCAGCTTAGACTTTAAAGTAACGTCAGCTGACCATGTTTTAAGCCATAGCGCTCTGCGCGCCTGGATAGCAAAACCAGAATTCTTAGCCGTTAGTTTAGTCAAATGAACAATGGCATCAAAAACAAAAGAATTGGCTAGCTTAAGTGCTCTAAGCTTGTCAAGTATGTCATCCAATGGAGTCGCTACCTGTAAAGCCTCTTCCAGAGACTCAAACCAGAACGCCGCAGCAGCAGTGACAGGAGCAATGCATGCAAGGGGCTGTAGGATAAAACCTTGTTGAATAAACATTTTCTTAAGGTAACCCTCTAACTTTTTATCCATTGGATCTAAGAAAGCACAACTGTCCTCGACAGGGATAGTAGTACGCTTTGCTAGAGTAGAAACTGCTCCCTCCACCTTAGGAACTGTCTGCCATAAGTCCCGTGTGGTGGCGTCTATTGGAAACATTTTTCTAAAAATAGGAGGGGGAGAGAACGGCACACCTGGTCTATCCCATTCCTTAGTAATAATTTCTGTAAACCGTTTAGGTATTGGAAAAACATCAGTGCACACCGGCACTGCATAGTATTTATCCAGTCTACACAATTTCTCTGGCACTGCAATTGTATCACAGTCATTCAGAGCAGCTAAAACCTCCCTGAGTAACACGCGGAGGTGTTCAAGCTTAAATTTAAATGTAGAGATATCAGAATCAGGTTGCATCATATTCCCTGAGTCAGAAACATCACCCACAGAAAGAAGCTCTCCTTCTTCAGCTTCTGCATATAGTGAGGCAGTATCAGACATAGCTCTTAAAGTGTCAGTATGCTCTGTATTTCGTCTAACTCCAGAGCTATCTCGCTTTCCTCTAAATTCAGGTAGTCTGGCTAATACCGCTGACAGTGTATTATCCATGACTGCCGCCATGTCTTGTAAAGTAAACGCTATGGGTGCCCTAGATGTACTTGGCGCCATTTGAGCGTGAGTCCCTTGAGCGGGAGTCAAAGGATCTGATACGTGGGGAGAGTTAGTCGGCATAACTTCCCCCTCGTCAGATTCCTCTGGTGATACATTTTTTAAAGACAGAATATGATCTTTATTGCTTAAAGTGAAATCAGTACATTTGGTACACATTCTAAGAGGGGGTTCCACCATGGCTTTTAAACATAATGAACAAGGAGTTTCCTCTATGTCAGACATGTTTGTACAGACTAGCAATGAGACTAGCAAGCTTGGAAAACACTTTAAATCAAGTTAACAAGCAAATATAAAAAACGGTACTGTGCCTTTAAGAGAAACAAATTTTGTCAGAATTTGAAAAACAGTGAAAAAAGGCAGAAAATCAAACGAAATTTTTACAGTGTGTATAATAAGCTAACAGAGCATTGCACCCACTTGCAAATGGATGATTAACCCCTTAGTTCAAAAAACGGATAAAAAAAACGATATAGACGTTTTTTAACAGTCACACCAAACTGCCACAGCCTTGCTGTGGACCTACCTTCCTCAACAAACGATTTTGGAAAGCCTAAGAGCCCTTTAGAGATGTCCTATAGCATTCAGTGGACTCCTGGAGGAAGCTGGATGTCTCAGTCTGTAAAAGTCACTGCGCAAAAAAAGCGCTAAATTAGGCCCCTCCCACTCATAGTAACACAGTGGAAAGCCTCAGGAAACTGTTTCTAGGCAAATTTAAGCCAGCCATGTGGAAAAAAAAACTAGGCCCCAATAAAGTTTTATCACCAAAGCATATATAAAAACGTTTAAACATGCCAGCAAACGTTTTATATTGTAAATATAAAAGAGTATTACCTCAGAAAGTAAGCATGATAACAGTCGCTATTAAATCACTGTATTCAGGCTTACCTTACATAAATTTGGTATCAGCAGCATTTTCTAGCATTCACATCTTCTAGAAAAATCTTAACTGCACATACCTCATAGCAGGATAACCTGCACGCCATTCCCCCGCTGAAGTTACCTCTCTCTTCAGTCATGTGTGAGAACAGCAATGGATCTTAGTTACAACCTGCTAAGATCATAGAAATCACAGGCAGATTCTTCTATTTTTCTGCCTGGAACAAAATAGTACAACTCCGGTACCATTTAAAAATAACAAACTTTTGATTGAAGCAAAATAACAGCTACATTTCACCACTTCTCTCTTACTACCTCCATGTTTGTTGAGAGTTGCAAGAGAATGACTGGATATGGCAGTTAGGGGAGGAGCTATATAGCAGCTCTGCTGTGGGTGATCCTCTTGCAACTTCCTGTTGGGAAGGAAAATATCCCACAAGTAATGGATGATCCGTGGACTGGATACACCTTACAAGAGAAAGAATATTCTGCACCCTACAACAGAAGTATAAACAGTCACTCTCCAGTTTCAGATATTATATGTGATTAAGTGAAATCTTAAAGATATAACAGCTAAGCTGAGGCTGGTTAGCACATTAGAGTGTATGGGTTATATAGAGGGGGGCTGGGTATCACTAGTGCCTGGGTTATATAGAGGGGGGCTGGGTATCACTAGTGCCAGGGTTATATAGAGGAGTGCTGGGTATCACTAGTGCCAGGGTTATATAGAGGGGGGCTGGGTATCACTAGTGCCAGGGTTATATAGAGGGGGGCTGGTTATATCTAGTGCCAGGGTTATATAAAGGGGGGCTGGGTATCACTAGTGCCAAAGTAATATAGAGGGGGGCTGGGTATCACTAGTGCCAGGGTTATATAGAGGGGGGCTGGGTATCACTAGTGCCAGGTTATATAGAGGGGGGCTGGGTATACCTAGTGCTAGGGTTATATAGAGGGGGGCTGGGTATACCTAGTGCTAGGGTTATATAGAGGGGGGCTGAGTATAACTAGTGCCAGGGTTATATGGAGGAGGGCTGGGTATCACTAGTGCCAGGGTTATATAGAGGGGGGCTGGGTATACGTAGTGCTAGGGTTATATAGAGGGGGGCTAGGTATCACAAGTGCTAGGGTTATATAGAGGGGGGCTGAGTATCACTAGTGCCAGGGTTATATAGAGGGGGGCTGGGTATCACTAGTGCTAAGGTTATATAGAGGGGGGCTGGGTATCACTAGTGCCTGGGTTATATAGAGGGGGGCTGGGTATCACTAGTGCCAGGGTTATATAGAGGAGTGCTGGGTATCACTAGTGCCAGGGTTATATAGAGGGGGGCTGGGTATCACTAGTGCCAGGGTTATATAGAGGGGGGCTGGGTATACCTAGTGCCAAGGTTATATAGAGGGGGGCTGGTTATATCTAGTGCCAGGGTTATATAAAGGGGGGCTGGGTATCACTAGTGCCAAAGTAATATAGAGGGGGGCTGGGTATCACTAGTGCCAAGGTAATATAGAGGGGGGCTGGGTATCACTAGTGCCAGGTTATATAGAGGGGGGCTGGGTATACCTAGTGCTAGGGTTATATAGAGGGGGGCTGAGTATAACTAGTGCCAGGGTTATATGGAGGAGGGCTGGGTATCACTAGTGCCAGGGTTATATAGAGGGGGGCTGGGTATACGTAGTGCTAGGGTTATATAGAGGGGGGCTAGGTATCACAAGTGCTAGGGTTATATAGAGGGGGGCTGGGTATCACTACTGCTAGGGTTATATAGAGGGGGCTGGGTATACCTAGTGCTAGGGTTATATAGAGGGGGGCTGGGTATACCTAGTGCTAAGGTTATTTAGAGGGGGGCTGGGTATAGCTAGTGCCAGGGTTATATAGAGGGGGGCTGGGTATACCTAGTGCTAGGGTTATACACTGTGTGCATAATTATTAGGCAAATTAGTATTTTGACCACATCATCCTCTTTATGCATGTTGTCTTACTCCAAGCTGTATAGGCTCGAAAGCCTACTACCAATTAAGCATATTAGGTGATGTGCATCTCTGTAATGAGAAGGGGTGTGGTCTAATGACATCAACACCCTATATCAGGTGTGCATAATTATTAGGCAACTTCCTTTCCTTTGGCAAAATGGGTCAAAAGAAGGACTTGACAGGCTCAGAAAAGTCAAAAATAGTGAGATATCTTGCAGAGGGATGCAGCACTCTTAAAATTGCAAAGCTTCTGAAGCGTGATCATCGAACAATCAAGCGTTTCATTCAAAATAGTCAACAGGGTCGCAAGAAGCATGTGGAAAAACCAAGGCGCAAAATAACTGCCCATGAACTGAGAAAAGTCAAGCGTGCAGCTGCCAAGATGCCACTTGCCACCAGTTTGGCCATATTTCAGAGCTGCAACATCACTGGAGTGCCCAAAAGCACAAGGTGTGCAATACTCAGAGACATGGCCAAGGTAAGAAAGGCTGAAAGACGACCACCACTGAACAAGATACACAAGCTGAAACGTCAAGACTGGGCCAAGAAATATCTCAAGACTGATTTTTCTAAGGTTTTATGGACTGATGAAATGAGAGTGAGTCTTGATGGGCCAGATGGATAGGCCCGTGGCTGGATTGGTAAAGGGCAGAGAGCTCCAGTCCGACTCAGACGCCAGCAAGGTGGAGGTGGAGTACTGGTTTGGGCTGGTATCATCAAAGATGAGCTTGTGGGGCCTTTTCGGGTTGAGGATGGAGTCAAGCTCAACTCCCAGTCCTACTGCCAGTTTCTGGAAGACACCTTCTTCAAGCAATGGTACAATAAGAAGTCTGCATCCTTCAAGAAAAACATGATTTTCATGCAGGACAATGCTCCATCACACGCGTCCAAGTACTCCACAGCGTGGCTGGCAAGAAAGGGTATAAAAGAAGAAAATCTAATGACATGGCCTCCTTGTTCACCTGATCTGAACCCCATTGAGAACCTGTGGTCCATCATCAAATGTGAGATTTACAAGGAGGGAAAACAGTACACCTCTCTGAACAGTGTCTGGGAGGCTGTGGTTGCTGCTGCACGCAATGTTGATGGTGAACAGATCAAAACACTGACAGAATCCATGGATGGCAGGCTTTTGAGTGTCCTTGCAAAGAAAGGTGGCTATATTGGTCACTGATTTGTTTTTGTTTTGTTTTTGAATGTCAGAAATGTATATTTGTGAATGTTGAGATGTTATATTGGTTTCACTGGTAAAAATAAATAATTGAAATGGGTATATATTTGTTTTTTGTTAAGTTGCCTAATAATTATGCACAGTAATAGTCACCTGCACACACAGATATCCCCCTAAAATAGCTATAACTAAAAACAAACTAAAAACTACTTCCAAAACTATTCAGCTTTGATATTAATGAGTTTTTTGGGTTAATTGAGAACATGGTTGTTGTTCAATAATAAAATTAATCCTCAAAAATACAACTTGCCTAATAATTCTGCACTCCCTGTATAGAGGAGGGCTGGGTATCACTAGTGCCAAGGTTATATAGAGGGGGGCTGGGTATCACTAGTGCTAGGGTTATATAGAGGGGGGCTGGGTATACCTAGTGCTAGGGTTATACAGAGGGGGGCTGGGTATACCTAGTGCCAGGGTTATATAGATGGGGAAGGGTATCACTAGTGCCAGGGTTATATAGAGGGGGGCTGGGTATCACAAGTGCTAGGGTTATATAGAGGGGGGCTTGGTATCACTAGTGCTAAGGTTATATAGAGGGGGGCTGGGTATACCTAGTGTCAGGGTTATATAGAGGGGGGTGGGTATCACTAGTGCCAGGGTTATATAGAGGGGGGCTGGGTATACCTAGTGCTAGGGTTATATAGAGGGGGGCTGGGTATCACTAGTGCCAGGGTTATATAGAGGGGGGCTGGGTATACCTAGTTCTAGGGTTATATAGAGGGGGGCTGGGTATACCTAGTGCTAGGGTTATATAGAGGGGGGCTGGGTATCACTAGTGCCAGATTTATATAGAGGAGGGCTGGGTATCACTAGTGCCAGGGTTATGTTATGGTATAACCCTGAAATCGAGGGTTAATACCAGAGGAAAGATGTCCTGAATACGGGATCAGCAACACACGAACAAAGTTAATTTCTCCCAAACACAAGACCAAGCTCCATATTGAGGGTAAAACAGAAGAATGTGTTTTTTTGAGGGCTATATGCCCAGTATTTATGCAGGTCTCCCACTTGGTTGACACTCCCTAGGAGACCAGATGGGGGATTGGAAGAGTATAGTACATTAGATAGAGGGAAGACGCCCTTTTACAGGATACATATAGAATTACATTACTTAACCAAATAAACACTTAAACAAAAGAAACAATGGAGTCCTTCTTGACACCTGGCAGTCTGAACTCTGGAGGTGATTAAACAAGGTGAACGCTTATCACCTAAACTTAATTACAGTAAACAATAGCCGATGCCAGGAAACCTGTCTTCAGAAAATAGTTTCTCAAAACTGAACAAAGTTAACCCTTCCAGTACTGACAGAGGGGTCTGTCACACGGCTCCCTCAAGGTGGGACACTCCAGCAGACCCAGCTTGGCCCTTTGGCGGGTCAACTTGGGGATGACCGGACTAGGAGGTGGTAACAATGTTAGTTTGCCGGGACAATCCATCTGCATTCCCGTTTTGCTTACAGGGCCGGTAGCTGATGGTGAATTTATAGGGTTGGAGGGCTAAACTCCACCGCAGCAATCTACCATTGTCTCCTGAGACCCGGTTAAGCCAGACTAAGCGATTGTGGTCCGTTATGGGAGAGAATTCCTGTCCGTATAAATAAGGGTTCAACTTCTTCAGTGCCCAGACCAGGGCTAAACATTCCATCTCTACTGCCGCATAACTCACTTCTCTAGGTAACAACTTTCTGCTTAAGTATGCGACAGGGTGCTCTCCTCCATCCTCCCCGACTTGGTTCAGCACAGCCCCCATTCCATACATGGAAGCATCTGTATGAAAGAGAAAATGTTTGTTAGGGACTGGGGCAGCCAAGACAGGGGCATTCACAAGAGCCTGCTTCAGTGCCTGAAACGCGGCTTCACAAGCTGGAGACCACAGGACCTGTTTAGGAAGGTTCTTTTTAGTCAGGTCAATCAGGGGCTTGGCGATAGTATTGTAGTCAGGGACAAAACGTCGGTAATAACCGGCCATCCCCAGGAAGGCTAGCACTTGGGTCTTAGTGATAGGTGTGGGCCAGTTAGCCACAGCCTCTACCTTGGCTGGCTCCGGTCTCTGGCTCCCACACCCCACTCGGTGACCCAAGTACTGTACTTCAGCCATACCTAGATGGCACTTGTCTGTTTTCAAGGTCAGGCCAGCGGCCCGAATCTTGTCCAGAACCACCCCTACATGGATTAGGTGTTCCTCCCAGGACTCACTGTAGACCTCAATGTCGTCCAGGTATGCACAAGCAAATTCCTGGAAGCCATCGAGGAGTCTATCCTCCATATGCTGGAAGGTAGCCGGAGCATTCTTCATCCCAAAGGGCATGACCTTAAACTGGTACAGGCCAAATGGGGTGACGAAGGCCGACTTGGGGATAGCATCCTCGGCCAGGGGAATCTGCCAATAGCCCTTACACAGGTCTATGGTGGTCAGATAGCGTCCCCTAGCAATACGGTCTAGTAATTCGTCTACCTGGGGCATCGGGTAGGCGTCAGTGGTGGTCCTTTTGTTGAGCCATCTGTAGTCCACACAGAACCGGGTGGTCCCATCTTTCTTAGGTACCAGGACTACAGGTAAAGCCCAAGGGCTATCCGAGTGCTCAATGACTCCCAGCCGAGCCATCTCCTGTATCTCCTTCCGCATTCCTTCTTGGACTGCTTCGGGGATACGGTAGGGGGGCTGTCGCAGGGGATTCTGTCCAGGGGTCTCTAACTTATGTACAGCTAGGGTAGTGTAGCCTGGCTCTTGGGAGAACGTCGCCTGCTTCTCCCACAGAAGCTGTCTTGCCTGTACCTTCTCTGTAGGGCTTAACCGGTCCCCTAGCTGCACAAGACTAGTGAGGTCAGTCTGGGGGTCCTTCTCTAGTAAGTCGGGCAGGGGTAAATTCTCTGGGTCGTCTGCAGCAGGGGCACACACTGCAGCGACATCCTCTGGCCTCTCCTGATACTCCTTCAGCATGTTCACATGAAAGGATCGCTGGATCCTTTTATCTGCACAGCTGGCTATAATATAGGTAGTATCACACACCTAAGCTAACACCTTATATAGGCCCTGCCAAGATGCTTGCATCTTGTTGGTCCTCACAGGCTTGAGCACCAAAACTTTCTGTCCAACCTGGAAGACCCGCTGCACCCCGATCGTACCGCCTCTTCTGTCTCCCCTGGGCCACCTGGAGATTCTCCCTTACCATCAGGGACAGTTTCTCCATGCGGTCCCGGAGTTCGAGGACATATGGTACTATGGGGATCCCCTCCTGCTCTGTCTCTCTCTCCCAGTGTCCTCTAATGAGATCCAGGGGTCCGCGGACACTTCTCCCATAGAATAAACTCAAAGGGAGAGAACCCAGTAGATTCCAGGGGGCACCTCTCTGTAAGCAAATAACAGATGAGGCAGGAATTGCTCCCAGTCTCTGCAAGTGTCAGTAAAAGTCCTTAGCATCTGCTTGAGGGTGCCATTAAAGCGCTCGCAGAGACCGTTAGTCTGTGGGTGATAAGGCGACCTGAGCAGCGGTTTAATGCCGCACACCTTCCACAGCTGCTGGGTGAGCACAGAGGTAAACTGGGTCCCCTGATCGGAGAGAATCTCCTTAGGGAGCCCGACCCTAGTAAAAACCTTAACCAGGGCATCAGCTACTATCTCTGCCTCTATATTAGACAGTGCTACTGCCTCTGGGTAACGAGTGGCATAGTCCACCACGGTGAGAATGTACTTCTTACCTGATGGACTAGCTCTGGCTAGTGGACCCACAATGTCAACGGCTATGTGGGAAAAGGGTTCCCCAATGATAGGCATAGACATAAGCCTAGCTTTTGGGTGATTCCCCCCGCTTACCCACCCATTGACAGGTGTCACAAGTACTACAATATACCCGCACATCTCGGTTAAAATTGGGCCAGAAGAAATCTTGGGTGATCCTATGAGCTGTGCGGCGGCACCCTAGATGTCCAGCTAATGGTACATCATGCCCAATCCGCAGAATCTCTTGCCGGTATTTCGCAGGCACCACCAGCTGCCGATTCTGCGGAGGGGCAGTACTTTTCTGGGAAGGTTTATGGATTCTATATAGCCTATCCCCCACCCACTCATAACGTTTCCCATCTACCCCCTCTTCTCCAGCATCTGCCCTAGCCCTATACTTCTGAAGGGTCGGATCCTCCCAGGTTTCCCTCCCGTACGTCTCTGGGGTATCCCAGCCTAAGGGGGTCTGATCTAGGGTACAAGTCGGGGGAGAGAGTCTTACCTGGGTCTCAGCAGCAGGTGGGTCGGTCTCGGCAGCACTGGTCTGGGCACGGGTAGTCACAGGGATAACATCAGCGGGACCCATCGGAGTGTAGGCAGAAACAAGGGGGGCCAAGTCATTTCCAAGGAGAACATCGGCTGGTAAATCCTTCATGACCCCCACATTCACATGTCTAGCGCCCACTCCCCAATCCAAATGTATCTGGGCAACAGGTAGGCGGAACACAGCGCCCCCTGCTACCCTCACAGCCACAGTGTCTCCGGTGTGCTGGTTCTCGGACACCAAGTTCTTTTGGAGCAAGGTCATGGTAGCACCAGTATCCCGTAGACCACTGACCTCCTTCCCATTCACTTTAACCAGTTGTCGGTGCTGTTGTGGGTTATCCCGGTGGGCAGCTTGCACGGGGTCTGCTTCATGTAGGATGCCCCAGCATTCTTCCTCCTCTACGCAGTGGGCAGCAGGCTGAGGGTTACGTGGGTTTCCGCCGGCAGGTCTCCTCCAGGACTGTGCTTGGTTCGCTGTGTTTAGGGGACACTCTGGTCTCTTGTGCCCTAGTTGCTTACATCCAAAGCACCGAATAGGTTGTGAGTAGTCCTGTGAGTTGAACCGGGCTGTCTGAGGATAGTTTGTGGCTGAAGGCGGTGTGGTAGAGTGGTGCGCCGGGGGTTGGTAACTGGTAGATGCTGGGGTGACTGTGGGTCGGTACTCCACTCTGGCAGGGGTCTTAGTGGTAGCAGTGTACAGTTTGCGGGAATCTGTATACTTATCTGCATCCGTATACTCATCTGCCAGGCGAGCAGCTTCATGCAGTGTGGAGGGTTTACAGTCCCGAACCCACTCTCTAACTCCTGTGGATAACTTGTTGAAGCAATGTTCCAACAGGAATAGCTGCAACACCTCTTCCCCGGATACGGTTTGGCACCCCGCCATCCAGTGAGCTGCTGTGCGGTGCACCTTACATGCCCACTCAACGTAGGAATCTCCTGCTAGTTTAACAGCGTCTCTGAACTGCCTCCTGTATGCCTCCTGTGAAACCGCATACCTGGAGAGCAGAGCCTCTTTTACAGCATTATAATCCCCGACTTCCTCATCTGGAATGGCACAAAAAAGCCTCGCTGGCCCGGCCGGATAATTTTCCGGATAATATCGTGACCCAGTCTTCTGCGGGTACCTTGTGTAGGGCACATTGCCTCTCAAAATCCGCAAGGTACCCATCAATCTCTCCTTCGGTTTCCAGGAAGTTTTTAAAAGCTGCAAAATGTACTTTTCTCTTTTCCACTGGGGTTGCTGTGACATGGGCTGCTGCAGCGCCGCATTGGCGAAGTAGGTTAGCCTCCACAGCTGCTATGACCCGTTCGATAATTTCGGCAGACGGGTTGGGGCCCTAATGTGCCAGTCTTATTTTAACCGCCCGGTCAAAGCTTGCTTCTTCGGGGGTTCTGTCTGATATACTGGGCTCATTGGTTCCTTCGGGCCCTGGTACTCCGTCCATCTCGGGCAGTATTGTAATAATCTCCCTCTTCCTGAGGTTACTGGCTTGTCGCCCCCGTTGTTCTAGCAGGTCTTTAAGGGTGGCTCTTTTCAGCCTTTCATACGGTATTCCCATTAGATCCGGATGTGTAGTTGCTCTTCTGGGCGATGAGGACCATCCCACCGCTGCCACCAATTGTTATGGTATAACCCTGATATCGAGGGTTAATACCAGAGCAAAGATGTCCTGAATACGGGATCAGCAACACAGGAACCCAGTTAATTCCCCCCAAACATGAGACCAAGCTCCATCTTGAGGGTAAAACAGAAGAATGTGTTTAATTGAGGGCTATATGCCCAGTATTTATGCAGGTCTCCCACATGGTTGGCACTCCCTAGGAGACCAGATGGGGGATTGGAAGTGTATAGTACATTACATAGAGGGAAGATGCCTTTTTACAGGATACAATAGAATTGCATTACTAAACCAAATAAACACTTAAACACAAGAAACAATGGAGTCCTTCTTGACACCTGGCAGTCTGAACTCTGGAGGTGATTAAACAAGGTTAAGGCTTATCACCTAAACTTAATTACAGTAAACAATAGCTGATGCCAGGAAACCTGTCTTCAGAAAATAGTTTCTCAAAACTGAACAAAGTTAACCCTTCCAGTACTGACAGAGGGGTCTGTCACAGGTTATATAGAGGGGGGCTGGGTATACATAGTGCTAGGGTTATATAGAGGGGGGCCGGGTATCACTAGTGCAAGGGTTATATAGAGGGGGGCTGGGTATCACTAGTGCTAGGGTTATATAGAGGGGGGCTGGGTATACCTAGTGCTAGGGTTATATAGAGGGGGGCTGGGTGTCACTAGTGCCAGTGTTATATAGGGGGGCTGGGTATACCTAGTGCCAGGGTTATATAGAGGGGGGCTGGGTATACCTAGTGCAAGGGTTATATAGAGGAGGGCTGGGTATCACTAGTGCTAGGGTTATATAGAGGGGGGCT
This sequence comes from Bombina bombina, assembly GCF_027579735.1. Classification (NCBI taxonomy): domain Eukaryota; kingdom Metazoa; phylum Chordata; class Amphibia; order Anura; family Bombinatoridae; genus Bombina; species Bombina bombina. The sequence goes on from NC_069503.1 coordinate 5,090,220, forward strand.
GGGTATCACTAGTGCCAGGGTTATATAGAGGGGGGGCTGATTATACCTAGTGCCAGGGTTATATAGAGGGGGGCTGGGTATACCTAGTGCTAGGGTTATATAGAGGGGGGCTGGGTATACCTAGTGCTAGGGTTATATAGAGGGGGACTGGGTATCACTAGTGCCAGGGTTATATAGAGGGGTGGCTGGTTATACCTAGTGCCAAGGTTATATAGAGGGGGGTTGGGTATACCTAGTGCTAGGGTTATATAGAGGGGGGCTGGGTATCACTAGTGCTAGGGTTATATAGAGGGGGGCTGTGTATCACTAGTGCTAGGGTTATATAGAGGGGGGCTGGGTATCACTAGTGCTAGGGTTATATAGAGGGGGGCTGGGTATCACTAGTGCCAGGGTTATATAGAGGGGGCTGGGTATACCTAGTGCCAGGGTTATATAGAGGGGGCTGGGTATACCTAGTGCCAGGGTTATATAAACCCCAATGCACACCCTGACAGGACAACTCACTCACACTAGTCTTCTATTACTGTTATAGACACAAACATTTTTATTGCTGCAAGTCCATCCCCTGCTGCTCTCATAAGTGATATAAGGCCATAACCAGTTAGCAGCTCCCTTATACACAGGAACATTTTGATTTACCATGACAGCCTTGCAATGTGCAGTTCCCTTTGAATAAAACGTATTTACATATGGACGGTGCTCAGTAAATAGCTGTATATTCTGATGCTTATTAATTAACAGATGATTATAACAGAATAGTAATCATAATAAAAGGCAGTATGACTGTAGAGTGCTAATACAGAGGGAATTACTGTCAGTACCTGCGATGAGCATCAGTGCTCCCTGCAGGGCCAGGTGACGCAGGGTTGGGACAGCTGAGACTCGGAGCACCTTGCTGACCACTGGCGCCCTTTCACCTATCTCCTGCCGCAGCTCAGCTGCTGCTCTGGCCATGACATGAGGAGACGAGGGAGACAAAGCTTCACCATCTTCATCCACTGGTCTAAGGAGACAAGTCTAAATGTAATGAAACACTCCGTAATCAAGACAGAAAACATAAATTATGCTTACCTGATAATTTCATTTCCATCGTTACAAGGAGAGTCCACGGCTTCATTCGTTACTTGTGGGAATACAGTACCTGGCCACCAGGAGGAGGCAAAGACACCCCAGCCAAAGGTTTAATACCTCCCCCACTCCACTCATCCCCCAGTCATTCTGTTGAGGGAACAAGGAACAATAGGAGAAATATCAGGGTATAAATGGTGCCAGAAGGAAAACAAAAGAAATTTAGGTCCGCCCAACTGAGAACCGAGCTGGAGCCATGGACTCTCCTCGTAAAGATGGAAATTAAATTATCAGGTAAGCATAATTTAGGTTTTCCATCTAATACAAGGAGAGTCCACAGCTTCATTCATTACTTGTGGGAAACAAATACCCAAGCTCTAGAAGACACTGAATGGAAAAAAAAATGGAGGGTAAAAGAAAGGCGGACCTTCTTCTGAGGGCACCACAGCCTGCAAAAGCTTATCATTGGGGAACCCTTTTCCCGCATAGCCGTTGACATTGTGGGTCCACTAGCCAGAGCTAGTCCATCAGGTAAGAAGTATATTCTCACCGTGGTGGACTATGCCACTCGTTACCCAGAGGCAGTAGCACTGTCTAATATAGAGGCAGAGACAGTAGCTGATGCCCTGGTTAAGGTTTTTACTAGGGTCGGGTTCCCTAAGGAGATTCTCTCCGATCAGGGGACCCAGTTTACCGCTGTGCTCACCCAGCAGCTGTGGAAGGTGTGCGGCATTAAACTGCTGCTCAGGTCGCCTTATCACCCACAGACTAACGGTCTCTGCGAAAGTTTTAATGGCACCCTCAAGCAGATGCTGAGGACCTTTACTGACGCTTGCAGAGACTGAGAGCGATTCCTGCCTCATCTGTTATTTGCGTACAGAGAGGTGCCCCAGGAATCTACTGGGTTCTCTCCCTTTGAGTTACTCTATGGGAGAAGGGTCCGCGGACCCCTGGATCTCATTAGAGGACACTGGGAGGGAGAGACAGAGCAGGAGGGGGATCCCCATAGTGCCATATGTCCTGGAACTCCGGGACCGCATGGAGAAACTGTCCCTGATGGTAAGGGAGAATCTCCAGGTGGCCCAGGGGAGACAGAAGAGGTGGTACGATCGGGTGCCCGGCAGCGGGTCTTCCAGGTTGGACAGAAAGTTTTGGTGCTCAAGCCTGTGAGGACCAACAAGATGCAAGCATCTTGGCAGGGCCCGTATAAGGTGTTATCTCAGGTGTGTGATACTACCTATATAATAGCCAGCTGTGCAGATGAAAGGATCCTTTCATGTGAACATGCTGAAGGAGTATCAGGAGAGGCCAGAGGATGTCGCTGCAGTGTGTGCCCCTGCTGCAGATGACCCAGAGAATTTACCCATGCCCGTCTTACTAGAGAAGGAGCCCCAGACTGACCTCACTAGTCTTGTGCAGCTAGGGGACCGGTTAAGCCCTACATAGAAGGTACAGGCAAGACAGCTTCTGTGGGAGAAGCAGGAGACGTTCTCCCAAGAGCCCGGCTACACTACCCTAGCTGTACATAAGGTAGAGACCCCTGGACAGAATCCCCTGCGACAGCCCCCCTTCCGTATCCCTGAAGCAGTCCGAGAAGGAATGCGGAAGGAGATACAGGAGATGGCTCAGCTGGGAGTCATCGTGTACTTTTATAGCCCTTGGGCTTCGCCTGTAGTCCTGGTACCTAAGAAAGATGGGACCACCTGGTTCTGTGTGGACTACAGGCGGCTCAACGAAAGGACCACCACTGACGCCTACCCGATGCCCCGGGTAGACTAATTACTAGACCATATTGCTAGGGGACGCTATCTGACAACCATAGACCTGTGTAAGGGCTATTGGCAGATTCCCCTGGCCGAGGATGCTATCCCCAAGTCGGCCTTCGTCACCCCATTTGGCCTGTACCAGTTTAAGGTCATGCCCTTTGGGATGAAGAATGCTCCGGGTACCTTCCAGCGCATGGTGGATAGACTCCTCGATGGCTTCCAGGAATTTGCTTGTGCATACCTGGACGACATTGCGGTCTACAGTGAGTCCTGGGAGGAACACCTAATCCATGTAGGGGTGGTTCTGGACAAGATTCGGGCCGCTGGCCTGACCTTGAAACCAGACAAGTGCTATCTAGGTATGGCTGAAGTACAGCACTTGGGTCACCGAGTGGGGTGTGGGAGCCAGAGACCGGAACCAGCCAAGGTAGAGGCTGTGGCTAACTGGCCCACACCTATCACTAAGACCCAAGTGCTAACCTTCCTGGGGACGGCCTGATATTACCAACGTTTTGTCCCGGACTACAGTACTATCGCTAAGCCCCTGTCCTGACTAAAAAGAACCTTCCTAAACAGGTCCTGTGGTCTCCAGCTTGTGAAGCCGCGTTTCAGGCATTGAAGCAGGCTCTTGTGAATGCCCCAGTCTTGGCTACCCCAGTCCCTAACAAACGTTTTCTCATTCATACAGATGCTTCCATGTATGGACTGGGGGCTGCGCTAAGCCAAGTCGGGGAGGATGGAGGAGAGCACCCTGTCGCATACATAAGCAGAAAGTTGTTACCTCAAGAAGTAAGTTATGCGGCAGTAGAGAAGGAATGTTTAGCCCTGGTCTGGGCACTAAAGAAGTTGAACCCTTATTTATACGGACAGGAATTCTCTCTCATAACGTACCACAATCCCTTAGACTGGCTTAATCGGGTCTCAGGAGACAATGGTAGATTGCTGCGATGGAGTTTAGCCCTCCAACCCTATAACTTCACTATCGGCTACCGGCCTGGTAAGCAGAACGGGAATGCAGATGGATTGTCTCGGCAAACTGACATTCTTACCACCTCCTAGTCCGGTCATCCCCAAGTTGACCCGCCAAAGGGTCAAGCTGGGTCTGCCGGAGCGTCCCACAAGGAGGGGGCCATGTGACAGACCCCTCTGTCAACCTCCCTACGGATTATGGATTCAGGCATTATGTTAAGTCACCCTGTGCCCATTATAGGTACAGAGTGCAAATCCAAAAGTACTGGAGGGGTTAACTTCAGTTTTGAGTAACTGTTAGTTTTGAGTAAATGTATTGTCTTAGACAGTTGTTGCACCAGTTTTAAGCAGTGGCTAGAAGCAAAATAAATAGCCGATTTAGACTTAAACTTGGACTGAATTATTTAGACAACATTTTTAAGATGAGGATGTCTCTGCCTAACTAAAAGATATTGCGGATCCTACTGCCTCTCCGCTACAGAAAGAATCCTGGATACCCTGACCTATTGCCAGGAATATCCCCCGAGAATCACACCAGAGTAAGTAGGTCCTCCACACTTTATGATAGACACGACGGGTAACCAGCTTTCTGGCTTGAATGAGAGTATCAATCACCCTCTCAGAAAATCCTCTTCTGGCTGAGACTAAGCGTTCAATCTCCAAGCAGTTAGCCTCAGAGAATCTAGATTCTGATGCACAAAGGGGCCCTGTACCAGCAGATCCCTGCGTCAGGGTAACCTCCACAGAGGAGACTATTACATCCCCACTAGATACGCAAACCACGTCCTCCGTGGCCAGAATAGTTGACGCTTGCTCCTGTTTGAGGCGGGCCACTACTCGAGGTAGAACTGGCAATGGTGGAAATATGTAAACTAGGTTGAACTCCCAAGGCACCGCTAAGGCATCTATCAGTTCTGCCTGGGGATCCCTAGACCGCGACCCGTATCTGGGTAGCTTGAAGTTGAGTCTGGACGCCATGAGATCTATCTCCGCAGTCCCTCATCTGTCCCAAATCTCTGCAAACACTTCGGGGTGAAGAGACCATTCCCCCGGATGAAACGATTGTCTGCTGAGAAAATCTGCTTCCCAGTTGTCCACACCCGGGATGTGGATCGCTGATAGCAAGCAGTCGTGGGCCTCCGCCCACTCCAGAATCCAAGAAACCTCCCTCATGGCTAGGGAGCTTCTTGTTCCCCCCTGATGGCTGATGTAAGCCACTGAGGTAATGTTGTCCGACTGGAATCTGATGAACTTGGATGACCCCAGGAGAGGCCAAGCCCCCAGAGCATTGAAGATCGCCCAAAGTTCCAGTATGTCTATCGGGAGAAGAGACTCCTTCCGATTCCATCTGCCCTGTGCCTTCCTGGCACCCCAAACTGCTCCCCAACCTGAGAGACTCGCATTCGTAGTCACAATCTCACAAGATGGTCTGAGGAAGGATGTCCCCTGGGACAGCTGATCTGGACGGAGCCACCAAGAGAGAGACTCCCTCGACCCGTTGTCCAGAGAGATCAGTTGAGATAGGTCCGAATGATCGCCATTCCACTGCCTCAGCATGCATAGCTGAAGAGGCCTCAGATGGAATCTGGCAATTGGAATGACATCTATAGTGGATACCATGAGCCCAATCACCTCCATGCACCGGGCGACTGATGGACTTGAAGAGGATTGAAGGGCAAGACAGCTGGAGACAATCTTCCAACGTCTCTTTTCTTATAGGAATATCTTCATGGCTATGGAGTCTATTATCGTCCCCAGGAACTCCACTCTGGTATTGGGAACCAGAGAACTCTTTCCTGAGTTTATCTTTCAACCATGAGATTGCAGAAGAAGGAGGAGGGCTCTCGAATGTTCCTCTGCCACCTGGTAGGACAGAGCCTTAACCAGGATGTCTTCCCTCTGGATCTTGCCACCGCAAGAAGAGCTCCCAGAACCTTTGTGAAGATTCTTGGAGCGGTAGCCAGCCCGAAGGGAAGAGCTACAAACTGGAAGTGCTGATCTAGAAATGAAAACCTTTAGAACCTGAAGTGATCCTTGTGTATTGACACATGAAGGTAAGCGTCTTTCAAGTCTATCGCAGTCATCAACTGACCCTCTTGAACTAGGGGCAGTATAGACCTTAACGTCTCCATTTTGAACAATGGAACCGACAAACTTATTTAAGCACTTTAGGTACAGAATCGGACGAAACGTGCCCTCCTTCTTCGGTACCATGAATATGTTTGAAAAGTACCCTAGACCCCTTTCTGCTAGAGGTACCAGAACAATTACTCCTAGAGAGGAGAGATCCCTCAGACACTCTAGAAAAGCATCTCGTTTCTCTGGTTTTGAGAATAGATTTGACAAGAAGAAGCTGCCCCTGGGAGAATGAGTTTTGAAACCTATCCTGTAAACCTGGGCAACAACCTCCAGAACCCAAGGATCCGGAACGTCTCTCATCCAAGCCTCCGCGAAAAGAGATCGTCTGCACCCTACGAGATCCAGAGACGAATCGGGGGCTACCCCTTCATGTCCATTTTCTCTCCGCTGGCTTCTTGCTTTGCTTGGATTTATTCCAGGACTGAGCAGGCTTCCAAGATCCCTTGGACTGCTCGGGTTTTGCGGCAGGCTGCTGTCGTTGGGACTTGTCCGAACGAAAGGGCCAAAAATAAGGACCCTTAAGTTTATTCTTCTTATCCTGCGGTAGAAAGGCACCCTTGCCCCCTGTAAACGTGGATATGATAGAGTCCAGGCCTGGCCCAAAAATAATTTTTCCCTTAAAAGGAAGAGAAAGCAATCTAAATTTGGATGTCATGTCGACAGACCACGACTTCAACCACAGAGCCCTCCGGGCCAGAACAGAAAAGCCTGATGTCTTGGCATTCAAGCGAATAATCTGCATATTAGCATCACAAATAAACAAATCAGCAACCCTCAGGGCCCTAATTCATTCCTGTAACTCGTCGAGGAGAGTCTCCACTTCGACCATTTCTGATAGAGAGTCACACCAATAGGTAGCGGGTCCCGCCACCACAGCGACCGCAGGTTGAAAAAAGAACCCCGTGTGTTGAAACATCTTTCTTAACAGGGTCTCTAATTTCTTATCCATGGGTTCCTTAAACAACGAACTATCCTCAAGCGGGATAGTGGTGCACTTAGCGAGCATCTACCTTCGGTACAGATCCCCATAGCTCTAGCTGAGAGTTTGGAACCGGGAACAGTTTTTAAACGAAGAAGGGGAAAAAGACGATCCAAGTGTCTCCCATTCATTCTTAATAATATTCGCTGTCTTTACGGGAACCTGGAAAGTTTGGGGCACTACCCTTTCCTCATAAACCTTATCGAGCTTAGGAATAGAAGGTTCCTCCGGTAACTTCAGTTCAGGAACCTCTAGAGTAGCCAACACCTCTTTTAATAAAAAGCATAAGTTCTCCATCCTAAACCTAAAGTCTGGTTCCTCCACAGCCGGAGGTTTAGAAGCCGCAGATTCCGACCCGGAGAGAGAGTCCTCTGAAGTATCGCCGTTTGCAACTGCTCAGCAAAATCAGGCTGCAATATGGCCCCTCCCACAGTAGGATTAGAAGTGGACTGGGGAGCTGCATGTGTAATCGCGGATGAATTTAGGGAACGCACCTTGTGGGACGGAGAGCACTCAGAGGTGGACGGCTCAGTGGTACTAAACATCTTATTTCTTTTAGATAGCACTACTTTATTAAGGCATGTGGAACATAGTTGAGCAGACGGGTTGTAAGGATTCCGCTTCATGTTTTACCTATGCCTTTCCCATTCACCTTATGTATGGATTCCACTCCATGTTTTACCTATGCCTTTCCCATTCACCTGACTTCAGCCTTACCTGTACTTAAGGCATCAGCTGACTGCAGACAGGTGCTTAATTATTAAGTTTCTAGACTAGCTCTGAAGTCTGTCTGTTTTCCACTTGCTTTGTGTTTTTTCTGAAAACAAACCAGTCTGCTTTTCTTCCAATTTCTGAACCAGCTACTACCTTGGGATTACTTATTTTTACTGCCGGTTCATATGCTCATTTTGCCTACATAAAGTTTTACAGAGGCGAGTTTTTCTTTTAAGCGTGCACGCTACAACAGAGACTTATTTCATACTGCAGTGTGTTTGCTGCCTTCTCCCTCTGAGTTGCTATCTCATTTGAGCCACTGAAGCATTTCTCACACAGCGGACTTCAATCTCTCTTCCACTGCAACACAGTGCAACTCATCTACAAACAACCTCCCACGGACCAAGTACAAGGACATCTCAGATTTAATTCTGCTTCTATTTCACACCATCCGGTGACTGGGGGTAAGCACTGTAGTTACTTTAAGCTGTGCTGTACAAATAAACCTTGAACTTTGCTTTTCCCTGCTGCTCTACTGACTGCAAGACTATCAGCACATGTGTATACCATTCTGTGACAAACTAACTAACAGTGTCTAAAACTGAGAGTTACACTTCACACTGAACTGTTATATCTTACTCCAGCACTAATAGCAACACTACCTGCTTTCTGGAACTCTGCTTTTCTTTATCAAGATTTATCATACTGGGAGCTAGCTGAACACTAAAGTTTGCTACTAAGAAATTGTTTTATTTTTTTTACATTTCTTCTGATCCAGCCTTTGTTTATGTTTATACTATTGCTGTGACATTCAACAGCATATGTGATTTACATCATTCGTTGCCAGACAAGTTTCTGATCTGCAATTCAATTACTTGAGAATAACAACTTCACTTAAAGCAGCTTGGTCTATGCTGTTCAATAGTCCATTTGCCAAAAGTGATACAAATCATTTATTTTGCATACTCTGCAGTTGTGATCCATCCTCACTCTCTACTAAATCATTACAGAATAATTAAGCCTAAAAAATATGGATCCAGCAGATTTGCCCCAATTCGTTTACAACCTGTCTAAAAGAGTAGATGAACTCAGTCAAGGCCTTAGAGATCTAAAGATTGAAAATGAGACTTTAACTAAGGTTATAAGAGAGACAACTCCTCCCAAAGTAAAAGCTGCTGAATCTATTGTGGAACCACAGATTGCAGCACCTGATTTGTTCAATGGTGATAGGAGTCTCTATCGCCAATATAGGAATGCCTGCCTCCTCACTTTCAACCTTAAGCCACTCACATATCCTAATGATAAGATTAAAGTGCTCACAATGATTACCTATCTACGGGGTGAACCCCGAATCTGGGCAGACACGCTCTTTGAAACCAACGATCCTATTCTATCATCCCTACAGTCTTTTCTAGCAGTCATGGATGAACTTTATTCAGACTCAAATTTACAATTGACTGCAGAAAGCAAGATGCGGAAACTAAAGCAAGGCAACCGTCCTGTTGAAGTTTATATAACGGAGTTTAAACAACATGCCATTGATTCCCAATGGAACGTGATTGCCTTAAGAAACCAATTTCGCTTAGGACTCTCGGAAGCAGTTAAATATGAGCTAGCCCGAACTGATCTCCCTGACTCCTTAGACGGCCTCATGAAGCTCTCAATGCAAATAGATAGAAGGCTTCGCGAAAGAAAGTCAGAGCGTCAAATTGGGGATTCTTCTTACAAGAGATCATTCCATCCTCCTCCAACTGCTTATTCATCAAGTATGCCTGAACCTATGGATATAGGCTTTAGGAGGGGTCCATTGACCTCTGAAGAAAGGTTTAGAAGAAAATCAAAAGGACTGTGTATGTATTGTGGAAGTCCAAACCATCCTATCCGCGAATGCCCCTCCCTACGTAAAAATAAAAATAATAAGTCTCTCTTACATTTGACTTCAATGATTGAACATGATAAACCAATTCACTGTACTTTAACCCTCTCTTTACAGTGGGACAGCAATCGCATGACGAAAGAAGCTATAATTGACACAGGAGCCCAAGGGAATTACATAGATAAAGCTATTGTTGAAAAATATAAAATACCTCTCATCACTAAATTGTCTCCTGTCTCTATACGGGTTGTAGATGGGTCTGAACTTTCTTCTGGTCCTATTACTCAGCATACAATTCCCATTTTGGTATCCACCCTAGGTTCACATCAGGAAAACATCACCTTTGATGTTATTACCTCTCCTCTATTCCCCATTGTACTAGGGTTACAATGGCTCCGTTTACACGAACCTGTGATCAATTGGTGTTCTTTGGAAGTAAAATTTGATTCACCATATTGCCAGCAAACCTGTCTAAATCATTCTGTTCTCTTCCATTTGACAGAAACTCCACACATACCTAAAGTATATGAGAAGTTTGCAGACGTATTCAGTAAGAAGGAAGCTGATACTCTACCTCCTCATCGGTCGTATGACTGTCCGATCGACCTCAAACCTGGTACCACTCCTCCCTACGGTCATCTCTACCCTCTTTGCCAACCCGAGCTTGATCATTTAAAGACGTATTTAGATGAAAACTTAAAAAAAGGTTTTATACGTCCTTCAGTTTCTCCAGCAGCAGCCGGGTTCTTCTTCGTAAGAAACAAAGATAACTAACTTCGACCAATCATCGACTTCAGGGAGCTCAATAAAATCACGATAAAAAAACAGGTATCCCCTACCACTCATCCCCGAACTCATTGAACGCCTCCAACATGCCAAAATCTTCACCAAATTAGATCTAAGAGGGGCTTATAACCTTGTCCGCATAAGAAAAGGGGATGAGTGGTTGACCGCCTTTAGGACAAGATACGGCCTGTTTGAGTACCTGGTAATGCCGTTCGGGTTAACTAACGCCCCGGCCACATTCCAGTATTTTATTAACGATATATTTCACGATCTTCTTGATACTTGTGTGGTCGTATACCTGGACGACATTCTAGTGTACTCAAACACGCTTGAAGAACATGTTAAACATGTTAGTTGGATACTTTCCAGGCTCCAAGTTCATAGGCTATATGCAAAACTAGAAAAGTGTGTATTCCACACCAAGGAAATAGATTTTTTGGGGTACTCCATTGGCCCAAAAGGTATCCAAATGCAGGCTAACAAAGTCGATTCAGTAAAAAACTGGCCACAACCAAAAAATAGGAAGGAACTACAACGTTTCCTCGGGTTTAGCAACTATTATAGAAAGTTTATTAAAAATTTCTCTCAAATTGCTAAACCTCTCACTGTACTCACCAGTTCCAGTACACCTTTCACCTGGAACTCCAAAGCAACTGAAGCTTTCAACTCATTAAAAAACTCCTTCTGCTCAGCTCCAATACTTCAATTTCCTGACCCTTCTCTCCAATTCATTTTGGAGGTGGATTCCTCCGATTATGCCCTTGGAGCTGTCCTCTCGCAAAGACGCAGTATATCCCAACCACTACATCCAGTAGCTTTCTATTCCAAAATTCTTTCTGCACCTGAGATGAACTATGCTGTTGGAGAAAAGGAACTCCTGGCAATAAAACGTGCCTTTGAACATTGGAGACATCTCCTGGAGGGCACCGTCTTACCAATAATCATCTACACGGATCACCGTAATCTCGAGTTCCTACAGAGGAATAAAACTCTCTCTAGTCGACAGGTAAGATGGAGCCTATACTTCAGCAGGTTTAACTATCAAATCATCTACAGGCCCGGCTCTAAAAATGGAAAGGCGGACGCACTTTCTAGGAAAGACCCTAGACCTCCAAACACTCAGGAATCTACTTCTATCATTCCCCCAGATAGATTTTTGGGTCTACTGTCCACTTTCAAGACGCAACTTCAAACAGCTTTACGGTCAGATCCTCAGCTACCTCAACTCCGACTATCTTGTAGAAACAACCTCTACTATCATGGGACTCTCTTGTATGTCCCCGAGATTCTTAGACCTGCTCTAATTAAACAACATCATGATCCACCTCTCCTTGGACATCCAGGTATTATGAAAACAAAGGAACTTCTCAGCAGATCCTACTGGTGGCCAAATTTGGAAACATCTGTAAAAAACTATATCTCAAACTGCTCCATCTGCATTACTTCCAAAAAGGAAAGTGCCAAGCCATATGGACATCTTCTTCCAATTCAAATACCTGATAGACCTTGGTTACATCTCGGCATGGACTTCATAGTTGAATTACCTGTGAGTTCAGGTTTCAACACCATTCTTGTTGTCACAGACATCCTGACCAAAATGGCTCATTTTATCCCTTTTAACAAACTTCCCACTTCCAGTGAGACAGCACAACTCTTCTTAAATTCGATTGTCAGATACCACGGAATTCCTTCAATCATAACAACTGATATGGGTACTCAGTTTACCTCGAAGTTCTGGAAAAGTCTTTCTGCTCAACTGAAAATTGATCATCGCCTAAGTACTGCCTTCCATCCACAAACAAATGGCCAAACAGAGAAATTAAATCAATGGCTAGAGCAGTATCTACGCTGTTATTGCTCTTATCAGCAAAATGAATGGTCACAATACCTATATCTGGCCGAATTTGCCTACAATAACTCGGTTAATTCATCCACCAAAGTTTCACCCTTCTTTGCAAATTATGCTTTTCATCCACATTTTTCCCTGGAACAAACGGATAACCCAATTTCTCCTTCTGTAGATGATCTACTACAGAAGCTCGCTGAAAACTTCCACTTCCTAAAAGCAAATATCCAACAGGCTCAGACCTCACAGAAGAAATACTACGACTTACGCAGACGACCATCACCATCTTATGCCATAGGCGATAAAGTTTGGCTTTCGACAAAAAATATCAAAATCCCTGTTCCCAGTAAAAAACTAGAAGGATTATATATCGGACCGTTCACTATCACTCACGTTGTTAACCCAAATGCAGTTACTCTGGACCTTCCCAGTTCTATACCCATCCATCCTACTTTTCATGTGTCCCTTCTTAAACCAGCTTCAGATGATCCTTCAGTGAAAACTATTTTACCACCTGTACCTGTACCCCTAGATCCGGACACTTATGAAATTCAAGACCTCCTGGATTCCAGACGGCATAAAGGTGTCTTACAATATCTGGTCAGATGGAAAGGCTACTCACCTGATGATGACACCTGGGAGCCTTATACCAATATAGATGCACCTAGACTCATCTCCCGTTTCCACAGACGATATCCTCTTAGACCTAAACATCAAGCCGAGGATCGGCTTGCTTGAAGGGGGGCGTATGTAAGGATTCCGCTTCATGTTTTACCTATGCCTTTCCCATTCACCTTATGTATGGATTCCACTCCATGTTTTACCTATGCCTTTCCCATTCACCTGACTTCAGCCTTACCTGTACTTAAGGCATCAGCTGACTGCAGACAGGTGCTTAATTATTAAGTTTCTAGACTAGCTCTGAAGTCTGTCTGTTTTCCACTTGCTGTGTGTTTTTTCTGAAAACAAACCAGTCTGCTTTTCTTCCAATTTCTGAACCAGCTACTACCTTGGGATTACTTATTTTTACTGCCGGTTCATATGCTCATTTTGCCTACATAAAGTTTTACAGAGGCGAGTTTTTCTTTTAAGCGTGCACGCTACAACAGAGACTTATTTCATACTGCAGTGTGTTTGCTGCCTTCTCCCTCTGAGTTGCTATCTCATTTGAGCCACTGAAGCATTTCTCACACAGCAGACTTCAATCTCTCTTCCACTGCAACACAGTGCAACTCATCTACAAACAACCTCCCACGGACTAAGTACAAGGACATCTCAGATTTAATTCTGCTTCTATTTCACACCATCCGGTGACTGGGGGTAAGCGCTGTAGTTACTTTAAGCTGTGCTGTACAAATAAACCTTGAACTTTGCTTTTCCCTGCTGCTCTACTGACTGCAAGACTATCAGCACATGTGTATACCATTCTGTGACAAACTAACTAACAGTGTCTAAAACTGAGAGTTACACTTCACACTGAACTGTTATATCTTACTCCAGCACTAATAGCAACACTACCTGCTTTCTGGAACTCTGCTTTTCTTTATCAAGATTTATCATACTGGGAGCTAGCTGAACACTAAAGTTTGCTACTAAGAAATTGTTTTATTTTTTTACATTTCTTCTGATCCAGCCTTTGTTTATGTTTATACTATTGCTGTGACATTCAACAGCATATGTGATTTACATCATTCGTTGCCAGACAAGTTTCTGATCTGCAATTCAATTACTTGAGAATAACAACTTCACTTAAAGCAACTTGGTCTATGCTGTTCAATAGTCCATTTGCCAAAAGTGATACAAATAATTTATTTTGCATACTCTGCAGTTGTGATCCATCCTCACTCTCTACTAAATCATTACACGGGTATACCGAAGCCTCCTCACAATAAACACAGGCATTCGATTTTGGTAAAGAGGGAGTACCCTCTAACATATCAAAGTCCTCCATAGTGTGCGCCTTTAATATGGACCTTAACTAGAATTAAATGGCACCTTTATACTTCCAATGGCCGGGGCACTCACCACCTCCTATGACTCAGGCCCACAGAGAAACTCGCTTTCGTCTCCTACAATTGACGGTCAGGAAAGGAAGAGGAAGAAGCCATACCCGGACACATGGAATGCCGTGCAGGACCGCCCCTGCAGCCAAAAAAAGCACGCCAACTAAACAAGCTGCGCAGTAATCCAAGGAAGGAAACAATCTTACCAGAATCAACGCTGTGGAACAGGAACATGGCCTCTCAAGTGTGACAGTGTGTAGCATCGCTCCTGACATGGACTTGAGTGAAGAAAGCAGGCAACGAAACTCGTCAACGCTGATTGCTTAAGGAGCTGTTAATATGAGTCGGGATGGTTTCGCAGAAAGACTCTCCCTGCATCTCAGGACTCTAACTTTCATCCATGCTCTTACTGAGAGGCTGTAAGGACTACTTAAAACTCCAGTCCCATCTCGAAGAGTACTACCCTCCATAAGAGACTACTCCGAAATCTTCTGACACTTCTCTGCCAACCTCCTGGGACGAAAGGCAAAGTAATGACTGGGGGATGAGGGGAGTGGGGGAGGTATTTAAGCCTCTGGCTGGGGTGTCTTTGCCTCCTCCTGGTGGCCAGGTTCTGTATTCCCACAAGTAAGAAATGAAGCCGTGGACTCTCCTCGTATTAGATGAAAAACAGGTTTAGCTGACATTGTTCACAACTGGGTAATGATATCCTCAGGACCCCAGGATATCCCAAACAGAGCACATAATGACTGAGCTGATAGGACATCTGAGATCCAAGATTGTTGCTACATGCCTTTCCAGGAAAGGCACGCTGCTAGAAGCCCGTCCTCAGAAAGCGCACGACTAGTAGACGCCCGCCCTCAGAATACACACTAATGCTAGACGTCCGTCCACAGGAACTGCGCACCTGCTAGACGCCCGCCCACAGGAACCACACGCCTGCTAGACACCCGCCCACAGGAACCGCACGCCTGCTAGACGCCCGCCCACAGGAACCGCACGCCTGCTAGACGCCCGCCCACAGGAACCGCATGTCTGCTAGACGCCCGTCTTCTGGAACCGCACGCCTGCTAGACACCCGTCCTCAGGAACCGCACACCTGCTAGACGCCCGTTAACAGGAACCGCACACCTGCTAGACGCCCGTTCACAGGAACCACACGCCTGCTAGACGCCCGTTCACAGGAACCGCACGCCTGCTAGACGCCCATTCACAGGAACTGCAGGGCTGCTAGATGCCCGTTCACAGGAACTGCACGCCTGCTATATGCCCGTACTCTGGAACCGCACGCCTGCTAGACGCTTGTCCTCTGGAACCGCACGCCTGCTAAATGCCTGTCCTCTGGAACCGCACGCCTGCTAAACGCCCGTCCTCAGGAACCGCACGACTGCTAGATGCCTGTCCTCTGGAACCACACACCTGCTAGACGCCTGTCCTCAGGAACCGCACGCCTGCTAGACGCCCGTACTCAGGTACCGCACCCCTGCTAGAAGCCTGTTCTCAGGAACCGCACGCTACTAGACACCCGTCCTCAGGAAACACACGCCTTCTAGGTGCCAGTCTTAAAGGGACATTGAACCCAAATTTTTTCTTTAATGATTCAGATAGAGCATTCAATTTAAAGCAACTTTCTAATTTACGCCTATTATCTTTATTTGAAAAATAAGGCATCTAAGCTTTTTTTGGTTCAGACTCTAGACATCACTTTTTTATTGGTGGATAAATTTATCCCCCAATCAGCAAGGACAACCCAGGTTGTTCACCAAAAATGGTCCGGCATCTAAACTTACATTCTTGCATTTCAAATAAAGAGAACAAAGAAAATTTGATAATAGGAGTAAATTAGAAAGTTGCTTAAAATTGCTGCTCTATCTGAACCACGAAAGAAAAAATTTGGGTTCAGTGTCCCTTTAAGCAACCACACGGCTGCTAGATGCCGGTCCCTAGAAACACGTGTCAATGCACGCAACACCAATCCCTAGAAACACGTATCAATGCACGCAACACCAATCCCTAGAAACACGTGTCAATGCACGCCAACACCAATCCCTAGAAACACGTGTCAATGCACGCCAACACCAATCCCTAGAAACACGTGTCAATGCACGCCAACACCAATCCCTAGAAACACGTGTCAATGCATGCCAACACCAATCCCTAGAAACACATGTCAATGCACGCCAACACCAATCCCTAGAAACACGTGTCAATGCACGCCAACACCAATCCCTAGAAACACGTGTCAATGCACGCCAACACCAATCCCTAGAAACATGTGTCAATGCACGCCAACATCAATCCTTAGAAACACGTGTCAATGCACGCCAACTTCAATCCCTAGAAACACGTGTCAATGCACGCCAACACCAATCCCTAGAAACATGTGTCAATGCACGCCAACATCAATCCTTAGAAACACGTCTCAATGCACGTCAACACCAATCCCTAGAAACATGTGTCAATGCACCCCAACACCAATCCCTAGAAACATGTGTCAATGCACGCCAACATCAATCCTTAGAAACACGTCTCAATGCACCCCAACACCAATCCCTAGAAACAAAGGTCAAGTATTAAGAAATCCCTGTTTTGCTAATTACTGTAAAAGAGATGTGCTCTAGTCACTGTAGGTTACTATATGCCTGGTTTCCCCCAAAAGATAAAGCTAAAATAAAAATAATGAGACTTACCGGAGTCTGACGCCATCAGTAGGCCACAAATGGGACACAGAGCTGGGGAGCCTTGGAACAAGGGGGGACCCTACAAAAAAAACAAAGAGGAAGTTAAATTATTCAGTTAACTTTGTGCCAGAGTGCTAACACTAATATGTTCTGTGTGGGATTCTGGGTAGTTCAGAGTTAATTGTGGTACTAAACCCAAGGGGATGGCTTACAGTTAGGGTTAAAGGGTTACTAAATCCACATTGTTTTCTTTCATGCTTCAGCAATTTTAAGCAACTTTCTAATTTACTCCAAAATTATCATTTTGTCTTCATTCTCTTGGCATCTTTTTTTTTTTTTTTTTTTTTTTTAAAAAGCAGGAATGTAAAGCTTAGGAGCCTGCCCATTTTTGGTTTATAACCTGAGTTATGCTTGCTTATTGGTTGTTTGAATGCATTCATTAATAACAAAGCGCTATCCAGGGTGCTGAACCTAAAATTGGCCGGCTCATAAGCTTTATGTTCCTGCTTTTTAAATAAAGATAGCAAGAGAACGAAGAATAAATGATAATAGGAGTAAATTAGAAAGTTGCTTAAAATTGCTGTTCTATCTGAATCATGAAAGAAAAAACGTAAATTATTCTTACCTGATCATTTTTTCTTCATAAATGGAAAGAGTCCACAGCGGCATTCATTACTTTTGGGAATTCAGAACCTGGCCACCAGGAGGAGGCAAAGACACCCCAGCCAAAGGCTTCCACTTCCCTCATCCCCCAGTCATTCTGCCGAGGAACTAGGAAAGAGTCCACAGCTGCGTTCATTACTTTTGGGAAAACAATACCCAAGCTATAGAGGACACTGAATGCTAAAAAGGGAGGGTACAAGAGGCGGCCCATTCTGAGGGCACCAAGCCAGAAAACTCCTACCCAAACAAAAACCAGCTTCGTCCGAAGCCGAGAGAAAAATAAGAAAAGAAAAAAAAAAAGAAAATGCATGCTTACCTGATAAATTTGTTTCCGTTTAGACATGATGAGTCTACGGATCATCATCCTTACTTGTGGGATATTCACCTCCTGGTCAGCAGGAGGAGGCAAAGAGCACCACAGCAGAGCTGTTAAATAGCGCCTCCCTTCCCCCCCCCCCCCGACTCCAGTCATTCGACCGAAGTTAGGAAGAGAAAGGAAAAGCCAAGGTGCAGAGGTGTCCGAAGTTTACAAAAAATAACAACCTGTCTTAAAAGAACAGGGTGGGCAGTGGACTCATCGTGTCTAAAAAGAAACAAATTTATCAGGTTAGCATACATTTTCTTTTCTTTTTAAAGACACGATGAGTCCACGGATCATCATCATTTCTTATGGGATTAATACCCAAGCTAGAGGACACAGATGATACGGGAGGGACAAGACAGGGAACCTAAATGGAAGGCACCACTGCTTGAAGAACCTTTCTTCCAAAAGCGGCCTCAGCCGAAGCAAAAGTATCAAATTTGTAAAATTTTGAAAAAGTGTGAAGAGAGGACCAAGTTGCAGCCTTGCAAATCTGTTCTACAGAAGCTTCATTTTTGAATGCCCATGAAGAAGCAACAGCCCTAGTGGAATGAGCCGTAACCCTCTCAGGAGGCTGCTGTCCAGCAGTCCCATATGCAAAACGGATGATACTCTTCAGCCAAAAAGAAAGAGAGGTAACTGTAGCTTTCTGACCCTTAAGTTTTCCAGAGAAAATTACAAACAAAGAAGAGGACTGACGAAAGTCCTTAGTCGCTTGTAAATAAAATTTTAAAGCACAGACCGTGTCCAAATTGTGCAGAAGACATTCTTTTTGAGAAGAAGGATTAGGACACAAGGAAGGAACAACAATCTCCTGATTAATGTTCCTATCTGAAACAACCTTAGGAAGAAAACCTAGTTTAGTCCGCAAAACTACCTTATCTGAATGGAAAATAAGGTTAGGAGAAGAGTATTGCAATGCCGAGAGCTCAGACACTCTACGAGCTGAAGAAATAGCAACAAGAAATAAAACTTTCCAAGATAACAATTTAATATCTAAAGAATGCATAGACTCAAAGGGAGCCCCTTGAAGAACTTTGAGAACTAAATTCAGACTCCATGGAGGAGTAACTGGTTTGAACACAGGCCTGATCCTTACCAAGGCCTGACAAAATGATTGTGCGTCTGGGACATCAACTAGACGTTTGTGTAACAAAATAGATAAGGCAGAGAGCTGACCCTTTAGGGAACTTGTCGACAATCCCTTCTCCAAACCTTCTTGGAGAAAGGACAAAATTCTGGGAATCCTAACTCTACTCCATGAGTAGCCGTTGGATTCACACCAATAAAGATATTTACACCATAACTTAAGGTAAATTTTTCTAGCTACAGGCTTACGAGCCTGAATCATGATCTCTATGACCAAATCAGAAAAACCCTGCTTGGATAGGATTAACCGTTCAATCTCCAAGCAGTCAGCTTCAGAGAAACTAGATTTGGGTGAAGGAAGGGCCCTTGAATGAGAAGGCCCTTCCTCAACGGAAGTCTCCAAGGTGGCAGGGATGACATGTCCACCAGATCTGCATACCAAATCCTGCGAGGCCAAGCAGGAGCAATGAGGATCACTGGTGCCCTCTCCTGATTGATTTGAGCAATGACCCGAGGAAGAAGCGCAAACGGAGGGAATAGGTATGCAAGATTGAAGGACCAAGGAACAGCCAGAGCATCTATCAGTTCCGCCTGGGGATCCCTGGACCTCGACCCGTATCTTGGCATTCTGACGAGATGCCATGAGATCCAACTCCGGCCGACCCCATTTGAGAATCAGGTTGGAGAACACCTCCGGATGGAGTTCCCACTATCCCTGATGAAAATTCTGCCTGCTCAGAAAGTCCGCCTCCCAGTTGTCCACCCCTGGGATGTGGATCGCTGACAGATGGCAAGAGTGGGCCTCCGCCCACCGAATTATCTACCTCGGTCATCGCTAAGGAACTCCTCGTTCCTCCCTGATGATTGATGTAAGCCACTGTCGTTATGTTGTCCGACTGGAATCTGATGAACTGGGCCAAAGCCAACTGAGGCCAGACCAGAAGAGCATTGAAGATCTCTCTCAGTTCTAGGATGTTGATAGGAAGAACAGACTCTGCCTGAGTCCACACTCCCTGAGCCTTTAGGGAACCCCCAGACAGCTCCCCACCCTAAAAGGCTGGCGTCTGTTGTCACAATCACCCAGGAAGGTCTGCAAAAGCAGGTTCCCTGGGATAGATGATCCAGAGACAACCACCATCAAAGAGTCCCTCGTCTCCTGTTCCAGGGTTATTCGAGGAGACAAGTCTGCATAATCTCCATTCCACTGCCTGAGCATGTTTAACTGCAGAGGCCTGAGGTGAAACCGAGCAAACGGGATAATGTCCATTGCCGCCACCATCAGTCCGATTACCTCCATTCACTGAGCCACTGACGGCCAAGGAGTGGACTGAAGGGCTCAACAGGTATCTAGAATCACCGCAATGCCCCGCGGTCTTAGAACTGCCAGCAGAGACCCCAGAACTTTTGTGAAAATTCTGGGTGCCTTGGCCAGCCCAAAAGGAAGAGGCACGAACTGAAAGTGTTTGTCCAGAAAAGCAAACCTCAGGAACCTATGATGATCTCTGTGGATAGGAACATGTAGATATGCATCCTATAAATCCACTGTCGTCATAAATTGACCCTCCTGGATCAATGGAAGAATGTTACGAATAGTTTCCATCTTGAATGATGGAACTCTGAGAAACTTGTTTAGACTCTTGAGGTCTAAGATAGGTCTGAAGGTTCCCTCTTTTTTGGGAACCACAAACAGATTTAAATAAAAACCTTGCCCCTGTTCCTGTACTGGAACGGGAACAATTACTCCCAGGGAGGAGAGGTCTCTTACACAATGTAAGAATGCCTTTTTTTTATCTGGTTTGCAGATAATCTTGAAAGAAGAAATCTTCCTCTGGGAGGAAAATTCTTGAATTCCAGTTTGTATCCCTGAGACACTATTTCTATCGCCCAGGGATCCTGAACTTCCCGAACCCAAGCCTGAACGAAGAATGAGAGCCTGCCCCATACCAGATCCGGTCACAGATCGGGGGCATGCCCTTCATGCTGTTTTGGATTCAACAGCAGGCTTCTGGGATTGTTTACCCTTGTTCCAAGACTAGTTGGGTCTCCAAGTAGGCTTAGATTGCGAATAGTTCCCTTCCTGTTTAGAGGAGGAAGAGAAAGAATTTCCCTTGAAATTTCGAAAGGAACAAAAATTACTTTGTCGTCTTTTTTGTTTACATCTCTTATCCCGAGGAAGGAGATGACCCTTACCTCCCGTGATATCAGAGATAATTTCCTTCAGGCCCGGTCCAAATAAGGTCTTCCCCTTGTAAGGAATTGCTAGAAGCTTAGACTTGGATGATACGTCCGCAGACCAGGGTTTTAACCATAAGGCTCTGCGGGCTAGGATAGAAAACCCCAAACTCTTAGCTGCCAATTTAGTAATTTGCAGAGAAGCATCCGTAATAAAGGCATTAGCCAACTTCAGAGCTTTAATCCTATCTTGGATCTCCTCTAAAGTGGTCTCAGTTCTGAGAGACTAGGAGCATCACACCAATAAACTGCTGCATTAGTGACCGTAGCAATGCACGCAGTCGGCTGCAATAGCAGACCCTGGTGAAAATACATCTTTTTAAGTAGACGCTCCAACTTCTTGTCCATGAGATCTTTAAAAGCACAACTATCCTCAATGGGAATAGTAGACCGCATGGCAAGGGTGAAAATAGCTCCTTCCACCTTAGGAACCGTCTGCCAAGTTTCCCTGATAGCGTCCACTATAGGAAACATCTTCTTGAAAATAGGAGATGAGGAAAAGGGAATACCTGGTCTCTCCCATTCCTTGGAAATAATCTCTGAAGTTCGCTTCGGTACTGGAAAAACATCTGAGTAAGAGGGAACGTCAAAATATCT
This sequence comes from Bombina bombina, assembly GCF_027579735.1. Taxonomy (NCBI): domain Eukaryota; kingdom Metazoa; phylum Chordata; class Amphibia; order Anura; family Bombinatoridae; genus Bombina; species Bombina bombina. The sequence continues at coordinate 5,111,989 of NC_069503.1, forward strand.
GTCCAATTTACTCAACTTCGCAGGAGCGACCACTACTGTAGAATTACAGTAGTCTAAGGTAACCAAAACCTCCCTGAGTAACAGGCGGAGGTGTTCTAGTTTAAACCTGAAAGATACAAACCTCTGAATCAGTCAAAGGCAATGAACCTTCTGAGTCTGAAATTTCGCCTTCTGATAGAACCTCCATACCCTCCATCTCAGTTCCCTGGGAGGGTACATCCGAGATTGCCACCATTGCATCAGAATCCTCACTGACAACATGGTTGTCTCCTCTTACGTTTGCCTTGTAGCATAGGAAAAGCAGACAATGCATCAGAAATTGTAAGAGACATGAGCGTAGCTATGTCTTTTAAAGTAACTCCAGCAGGCGCTAGAGCAGAAGTACAGGGCACTGCTGCGCGGGCGTTAAATCTTGGGACGCTTGGGAAGAAAGCTGCGGCATACTCTGAATCTCGTCAGACTCCTGAGAAGCATCCGCTTTTGAAAAATTTTGCTCATGAAAAATCTTTTCCCTATAATTCAAAGCCCTCTCAATACATGAGGGACAGAAAGGGATTGGTGGTTCCACATTAGCATCCAAACACATGGAGCAAGTAACATTTTGCACGGCTCCTATGTCCATACTAAAGTACAATAAGAAAAAAAAAACTTTTTTTTTTTTTTTTTATACAAAAACGTTACTGTCTCTTTAAGAGTTCACAACGGTAACCCTTTATACTATATAAGAAATATATGCCCAAAGAAAAAAATAATCAAATTGATGTCAGAAAAAAGGAAAAACAAAACAATACTGTGCCTTTAAATTTTAAACACCAACTTTTTTACTGCATTAGAGAAAAACGCACCCCAGCAGTTAAACATGGTAAATTCAGACACCCATACACCTCAGCAACTCTGCTGAGGTGCCTACCTACTAAACAGACTCACTCCTAGCCAGAACACTTGTAGCGTATCTGAAAACGATCCAGATACTCAGGGGCACAAAAGTGCTACAACCGCTTGCCGAAATAGTCAGAAAGACATGCGGTTGTAGAGCCACGTGTGCAGACGTCCGCTTCTGTCGGCTGAGTACTGCGCCATTATCTAAAGGCAGCGCGCAAAACTATAGCCCCACCCATCGTGGGCGTAACACATTACTCGCTATCGGAGTAAAAGTTAAAGTTTAATAAGAACCGCAACTACCATACATAATAAAATTAGCTAAAACCCTTTTTTCAGCCTGCTTACCTATTGCAGGCTTACAAAAATTTAAAAATTCGGCAAGAGTCTACAAGCCATATTTCTCCCAGCCCCAGTGCCTGTACTCATGGCTGTCTCCAAAAAACCCTCCAATATAAGAGGGATTAATGCCCCAACATAAGAAGCCTTGAATGAGTCTTATGTAAGTTTCGAATAAAGTTCAAGTGCCCACTTTCCTCTGAGTCTACTCCCCAGAATGAACAAAGTTAGCACTTACCTTAACCCCTTAATGACCGCAGCACTTTTCCATTTTCTGTCCGTTTGGGACCAAGGCTATTTTTACATTTTTGCGGTGTTTGTGTTTAGCTGTAATTTTCCTCTTACTCCTTTACTGTACCCACACATATTATATATCGTTTTTCTCGCCATTAAATGGACTTTCTAAAGATACCATTATTTTCATCATATCTTATAATTTACTATAAAAAAATTATAAAATATGAGGAAAAATTGAAAAAAAAAAACACTTTTTCTAACTTTGACCCCCAAAATCTGTTACATTTCTACAACCACCAAAAAACACCCATGCTAAATAGTTTCTAAATTTTGTCCTGAGTTTAGAAATACCCAATGTTTACATGTTCTTTACTTTTTTTGCAAGTTATAGGGCCATAAATACAAGTAGCACTTTGCTATTTCCAAACCATTTTTTTTCAAAATTAGCGCTAGTTACATTAGAACACTAATATCTTTCAGGAATACCTGAATATCCCTTGACATGTATATATTTTTTTTTAGTAGACAACCCAAAGTATTGATCTAGGCCCATTTTGGTATATTTCATGCCACCATTTCACCGCCAAATGCGATCAAATAAAAAAAATCGTTCACTTTTTCACAAATTTTTTCACAAACTTTAGGTTTCTCACTGAAATTATTTACAAACAGCTTGTTCAATTATGGCACAAATGGTTGTAAATTCTTCTCTGGCATCCCCTTTGTTCAGAAATAGCAGACTTATATGGCTTTGGTGTTGCTTTTTGGTAATTAGAATGCCACTAAATGCCACTGCGCACCACACGTGTATTATGCCCAGCAGTGAAGGGGTTAATTAGGGAGCATGTAGGGAGCTTTTTGGGGTAATTTTAGCTTTAGTTTAGTGTAGTAGACAACCCCAAGTATTGATCTAGGCCCATTTTGGTATATTTCATGCCACCATTTCACCGCCAAATGCAATCAAATTAAAAAAAAACGTAAAATGTTTCACAATTTTAGGTTTCTCACTGAAATCATTTACAAACAGCTTGTGCAGTTATGGCACAAATGGTTGTAAATGCTTCTCTGGGATCCCCTTTGTTCAGAAATAGCAGACATATATAGCTTTGGCGTTGCTTTTTGGTATTTAGAAGGCCGCTAAATGCCGCTGCGCATCACACGTGTATTATGGCTAGCATTGAAGGGGTTAATTAGGTAGCTTGCAGGGTTAATATTAGATTTAGTGTAGAGCTCAGCCTCCCACCTGAAACATCAGACCCCCTGATCCCTCCCAAACAGCTCTCTTCCCTCCCCCACCCCACAATTGTCCCCGCCATCTTAAGTACTGGCAGAAAGTCTGCCAGTACTAAAATAAAAGCTATATATATATTTTTTTTTAAAGCATATTTACATATGCTGCTGTGTATGATCCCCCCTTAGCCCCCAACCTCACTGATCCCCCCCAAACAGCTCTATAACCCTCCCACTCTAACTTGATAGGCGCCATCTTGGGTACTGGCAGCTGTCTGCCAGTACCCAGTTTAGAAGAAAAAATGTCTTTATTTTTCATTTTGTAAGCATTTCTGTAGTGTAGCTTCCCCCCACACAAAACCAACCCCCCACCCCTCCACGATCTCTTTTTGTGCTTTTGCACAAACAAGATTAGGCCAATTATTACTTAAAAATTTTTCCGTAGTGTAGCGGTTCCCACCCGCTCCCGCCCCGTGCACGCGCCCGCCCACCACCCTCCGTGCGCGCCCCCGGCGGTGCTGCCCCCGATCCCACCCCCCGTGACTTAACACAGCACACCGATGGCCGCCCACCCGCCTCCCACCCACCAACGATACCGGCCATCGATGTCCGGTGCAGAGAGGGCCACAGAGTGGCTCTCTCTGCATCGGATGGCCATGTATGGTTATTGCAGGATGCCTCCATATCGAGGCATCACTGCAATAACCGGAAAGCAGCTGGAAGCGAGCAGGATCGCTTCCAGCTGCTTTCCACACCGAGGACGTGCAGGGTACGTCCTCAGGCATTAACTGCCTTTTTTTTGAGGACGTACCCTGCACGTCCTCGGTCATTAAGGGGTTAAAAGCTGTCCGACAGCAGGACAGTCCAGCAGGTTTAAGAGGTCCTCTACCTCCCATAGCCCTGTGGAATAAGATAAGCCTGAGTTAAACGTGCTTAGGCTATCAGGATTAGGGCAGCATAAATGTATAGGAGGCGCAGTGAGAATTATGTCCCACCAGTTCCTATTGCTCTAAAGCCATCAAAAGCTCTACTGAAGAGACTGATATGGACTAGGCTACACCCTAGAACAAAGCAGCACAATCTTGCACTACTTTAAAAATAATAAACACTTGATTGAAGAATCTATACTAACACCTCACTTTATCTCTTCCTATCACTAACGTAGGCAAAGAGAATGACTGGAGTGGGAGGGAAGGGAGGAGCTATTTAACAGCTCTGCTGTAATACACTCTGCTTAGAGAAGATTCTCTTCTCTGTTCAAACTCCACGATTCTTGATCCATTGGATGCTGTGCAGACTGGGGTTTTGGGTCATGCTTCCCTTTGCTCTGCTTGATCGGTTGGGTTCTTGTTAGCTTGGCCCTGGTTTTCTGGGTTTTCGTTTTTGTGTCCTTGGGGCTCATTTGTGCCCTATTTTGTGATTCCCTGGAGTCCCTTATTGGATATCTTATCCGTGTCCTTTATGTGTACACAATATTTTCTAAATAAGGTTTCTTATATGAAGAGTCTTATTGATAGTGTAATTAAAATGTTGGTTTTTTTTGTTGTGCGTTCTAAGCATTTTTATTTTAGCCAGGTGGTACAGGCTTAGCCAGAATAAGAGACTCTGTAATATAGAGGCAATCTCATGACCCCTCAAGCCTTTAAACCACCAGAAAATTCACTAGAGATATGATGAGATATGATGCTATGTTATCCTATTGATTTTGTTTGTATGTATCTAACTGCTTTATCATTTTCGATAAAAAAAAGATTCAAACATAAATACCAATATATTTTAAATGTATAAGCATTACTTTGTATTATGAGAAACATATCATATCTAGTCTTGAAATGCTCAGGATGAGTGGTATGACATGGTCCAATACACATGGAACATGTGACTTATTAATGCTAGAAAATATAATACATTGCAAAAATATATATGAATCCATATTAAACTGTAGCAACATTGATGGTAAAACTGCATTTCTGGGTATCTGCTGCCACCTATGGTTCAAAAATGGTATTGCAGCCAAAAGGCATTTGGCTGCTCAGGGAGGCGTTTCCCAAAATAACCTATGAGATGTTCGGATCCAAGGGCGAATCGGAGACAAGCATCGAAGGGCCTATCATCCCAGTTTCACCAATGATTAGAATAAAAAGGGGTGGGGTTATATCATGTGATATAACCTCATGCAAGAGGATAGGGGAGGGCTAGCTGTAAATTTTTGACTGAGAACTTTGCTGCCATTTTGGGACACAGTCACTATAAGCAAAATTGGGCTACCTTTTATTATCCATATTGCAATACCTTTATTCATATGAGGTGAAACAAGAAATTCTGGAAACTGAAACATCGATTTGGTTATTTGGGGTAAAGTATAAGCGATTGATAAATATATAATATTTTAATCAAAGGTATTTGGTAACTATAACTAGATTGCAGTAAGTAATTTTAAAAGGGCACCATTAGTATTTTAAGCTCATGTTTATAGTCCTGTGTAGTTTAACTAGTCATATTTAGTGCTATTAATTTAGAATTGCAGCTATATAGATATATTTTAGAATTTGCCTTATTGTAGAGAAAAATAATTTATTTGCTAGACAGGGTTTTACACACCAGATTTATAAGTCAGTCATTATAGTGAACTCTTTCAGAACTGCACATAAACTGGTTATTGTGAGAAAATCCCTGGTAGTTATTAATTAGGCATAGTAAATTGGTAATCCATATTGGACACTGAATTAGAGTTATTGGTTAATAACAGAAGATTGTGGTATTTTATTGTGGTATTTTAATGTGCTCATTGTGAATAAGGTAAATTGTAAAGGTATATTTTTATTATATTTGTATAGAATATTGTAACAGCAGCAAGGGTGTATCATTTGATTCATAATCTGGTTCCTATAAATATAATTCAATGTGTTTATAACTTTAACTTACCGTAAAGAATTTAGGAACAAATATTGATTTTAATTGTTTTGTATATGCATTTTAATTGGGGGTTATTTTAAAGAATAATTATTAAATAAATTGTATTATAACCCGGCAATATACTGACAATATAATAGACACTACTATAAAGAATAATATGCACAGATACTGATCTAAAAATCCAGTATAAAACCTTTTAAAACTTACTTAGAAGCTCCCAGTTTAGCTCTGTTAAAAAGGATAGCTGGAACACCCACTACAAGTGGGAAATAGCATACACTCCCCCCTCCCCCTCGAATATAAAAAGACCCTTTACACAAGCAGGAGCAAGCTGGAGTAGGTAGACATCAGTATTCTCCTAGAAATTTTGAGCTTGGCTAGGAGTCTGAAAATTATTATTATTATTATCATTTATTTATATAGCGCCGCCAAATTCGGTAGTGCTGGGTACAATGATAGGGGTATACAATGACAAAGATTTGTGATAAAATACAAAACATAACAAAACTAAACAAATCTAGCACAGGAGGAAGAGGGCCCTGCTCCGGAGAGCTCACAGTTTATAGGTTTAGGGTGCAGAGACATAAGGATGGGGTAGCTTGTTACATCAGTTGTATTTTCAGCAGTGAGTCAGGCAGTTCATGTACATGTATTAGTTTGGTTCGGATGCGGGATGGAGGAGAGATGGTAAGCCTCTCTGAATAGGTGGGTTTTCAAGGATCGTCTAAAGATATATAAGGTTGGAGACAGTTTAATGGAGCGGGGTAGAGCAATGTTATTTAAAAATAAGCAAAACTATATATTTTGTTTTTAAAAAACCTCTATAGGCTATATAAATGGATCATCTACAAAATATTTCATTTATGCAAAAAGAATTACGTGTATAATGTCCCTTTAAGTTAATAGTGGCGCGTTCTTTCATTACAGAGAAGAAAAACAAGCTGCAGAAAAAAATATTTCAAGAGATTAAGGGTCAGATTCTAAGTGGCGCTCTCTGAAGTGTGTATATACAGTATTACGTATCATTTACATTGTATTGTTAGATTCAGCCTGGGTAGGTGAGGCTGGTGTTCTGTCTATGTGAAGTGTGTATATACAGTATTACGTATCATGTCATCATTTACATTGTATTATTAGATTCAGCCTGGGTAGGTGAGGCTCGTGTTCTGTCTCTGTGAAGTGTGTATATACAGTATTACGTATCATTTACATTGTATTGTTAGATTCAGCCTGGGTAGGTGAGGCTGGTGTTCTGTCTCTGTGAAGTGTGTATATACAGTATTACGTATCATGTCATCATTTACATTGTATTATTAGATTCAGCCTGGGTAGGTGAGGCTGGTGTTCTGTCTATGTGAAGTGTGTATATACAGTATTACGTATCATTTACATTGTCTTGTTAGATTCAGCCTGGGTAGGTGAGGCTGGTGTTCTGTCTCTGTGAAGTGTGTATATACAGTATTACGTATCATTTACATTGTCTTGTTAGATTCAGCCTGGGTAGGTGAGGCTGGTGTTCTGTCTCTGTGAAGTGTGTATATACAGTATTACGTATCATTTACATTGTATTGTTAGATTCAGCCTGGGTAGGTGAGGCTGGTGTTCTGTCTATGTGAAGTGTGTATATACAGTATTACGTATCATTTACATTGTATTGTTAGATTCAGCCTGGGTAGGTGAGGCTGGTGTTCTGTCTATGTGAAGTGTGTATATACAGTATTACATATCATATACATTATATTGTTAGATTCAGCCTGGGTAGGTGAGGCTGGTGTTCTGTCTATGTGAAGTGTGTATATACAGTATTACGTATCATTTACATTGTATTATTAGATTCAGCCTGGGTAGGTGAGGCTGGTGTTCTGTCTCTGTGAAGTGTGTATATACAGTATTACGTATCATTTACATTGTATTGTTAGCTTCAGCCTGGGTAGGTGAGGCTGGTGTTCTGTCTATGTGAAGTGTGTATATACAGTATTACGTATCATGTCATCATTTACATGGTCTTGTTAGATTCAGCCTGGGTAGGTGAGGCTGGTGTTCTGTCTATGTGAAGTGTGTATATACAGTATTACGTATCATGTCATCATTTACATTGTATTATTAGATTCAGCCTGGGTAGGTGAGGCTGGTGTTCTGTCTATGTGAAGTGTGTATATACAGTATTACGTATCATTTACATTGTATTATTAGATTCAGCCTGGGTAGGTGAGGCTGGTGTTCTGTCTATGTGAAGTGTGTATATACAGTATTACGTATCATTTACATTATCTTGTTAGATTCAGCCTGGGTAGGTGAGGCTGGTGTTCTGTCTCTGTGAAGTGTGTATATACAGTATTACGTATCATTTACATTGTCTTGTTAGATTCAGCCTGGGTAAGTGAGGCTGGTGTTCTGTCTATGTGAAGTGTGTATATACAGTATTACGTATCATTTACATTGTATTGTTAGATTCAGCCTGGGTAGGTGAGGCTGGTGTTCTGTCTATGTGAAGTGTGTATATACAGTATTACGTATCATTTACATTGTATTGTTAGCTTCAGCCTGGGTAGGTGAGGCTGGTGTTCTGTCTATGTGAAGTGTGTATATACAGTATTACGTATCATTTACATTGTCTTGTTAGATTTAGCCTGGGTAGGTGAGGCTGGTGTTCTCTCTATGTGAAGTGTGTATATACAGTATTACGTATCATTTACATTGTATTGTTAGATTCAGCCTGGGTAGGTGAGGCTGGTGTTCTGTCTATGTGAAGTGTGTATATACAGTATTACGTATCATTTACATTGTATTGTTAGCTTAAGCCTGGGTAGGTGAGGCTGGTGTTCTGTCTATGTGAAGTGTGTATATACAGTATTACGTATCATATACATTATATTGTTAGATTCAGCCTGGGTATGTGAGGCTGGTGTTCTGTCTATGTGAAGTGTGTATATACAGTATTACGTATCATATACATTATATTGTTAGATTCAGCCTGGGTAGGTGAGGCTGGTGTTCTGTCTATGTGAAGTGTGTATATACAGTATTACGTATCATTTACATTGTATTGTTAGCTTCAGCCTGGGTAGGTGAGGCTGGTGTTCTGTCTATGTGAAGTGTGTATATACAGTATTACGTATCATTTACATTGTATTATTAGATTCAGCCTGGGTAGGTGAGGCTGGTGTTCTGTCTATGTGAAGTGTGTATATACAGTATTACGTATCATGTCATCATTTACATTGTCTTGTTAGATTCAGCCTGGGTAGGTGAGGTTGGTGTTCTGTCTATGTGAAGTGTGTATATACAGTATTACGTATCATTTACATTGTATTGTTAGATTCAGCCTGGGTAGGTGAGGCTGGTGTTCTGTCTATGTGAAGTGTGTATATACAGTATTACGTATCATGTCATCATTTACATTGTCTTGTTAGCTTTAGCCTGGGTAGGTGAGGCTGGTGTTCTGTCTATGTGAAGTGTGTATATACAGTATTACATATCATATACATTATATTGTTAGATTCAGCCTGGGTAGGTGAGGTTGGTGTTCTGTCTATGTGAAGTGTGTATATACAGTATTACGTATCATGTCATCATTTACATTATCTTGTTAGATTCAGCCTGGGTAGGTGAGGCTGGTGTTCTGTCTATGTGAAGTGTGTATATACAGTATTACGTATCATATACATTATATTGTTAGATCCAGCCAGGGTAGGTGAGGCTGGTGTTCTGTCTATGTGAAGTGTGTATATACAGTATTACGTATCATTTACATTGTATTGTTAGATTTAGCCTGGGTAGGTGAGGTTGGTGTTCTGTCTATGTGAAGTGTGTATATACAGTATTACGTATCATGTCATCATTTACATTATCTTGTTAGATTCAGCCTGGGTAGGTGAGGCTGGTGTTCTGTCTATGTGAAGTGTGTATATACAGTATTACGTATCATATACATTATATTGTTAGATCCAGCCAGGGTAGGTGAGGCTGGTGTTCTGTCTATGTGAAGTGTGTATATACAGTATTACGTATCATTTACATTGTATTGTTAGATTTAGCCTGGGTAGGTGAGGTTGGTGTTCTGTCTATGTGAAGTGTGTATATACAGTATTACGTATCATTTACATTGTCTTGTTAGATTCAGCCTGGGTAGGTGAGGCTGGTGTTCTGTCTATGTGAAGTGAGTATATACAGTATTACGTATCATTTACATTATCTTGTTAGATTTAGCCTGGGTAGGTGAGGCTGGTGTTCTGTCTATGTGAAGTGTGTATATACAGTATTACGTATCATTTACATTGTATTATTAGATTCAGCCTGGGTAGGTGAGGCTGGTGTTCTGTCTATGTGAAGTGTGTATATACAGTATTACGTATCATTTACATTGTCTTGTTAGCTTCAGCCTGGGTAGGTGAGGCTGGTGTTCTGTCTCTGTGAAGTGTGTATATACAGTATTACGTATCATGTCATCATTTACATTGTATTATTAGATTCAGCCTGGGTAGGTGAGGCTGGTGTTCTGTCTCTGTGAAGTGTGTATATACAGTATTACGTATCATATACATTATATTGTTAGCTTTAGCCTGGGTAGGTGAGGCTGGTGTTATGTCTATGTGAAGTGTGTATATACAGTATTACGTATCATGTCATCATTTACATTGTATTATTAGATTCAGCCTGGGTAGGTGAGGCTGGTGTTCTGTCTCTGTGAAGTGTGTATATACAGTATTACGTATCATATACATTATATTGTTAGATCCAGCCAGGGTAGGTGAGGCTGGTGTTCTGTCTATGTGAAGTGAGTATATACAGTATTACGTATCATTTACATTGTATTGTTAGATTCAGCCTGGGTAAGTGAGGCTGGTGTTCTGTCTATGTGAAGTGAGTATATACAGTATTACGTATCATTTACATTGTATTGTTAGATTCAGCCTGGGTAGGTGAGGCTGGTGTTCTGTCTATGTGAAGTGTGTATATACAGTATTACGTATCATTTACATTGTATTGTTAGCTTCAGCCTGGGTAGGTGAGGCTGGTGTTCTGTCTGTGTGAAGTGTGTATATACAGTATTACATATCATTTACATTGTATTGTTAGATTCAGCCTGGGTAGGTGAGGCTGGTGTTCTGTCTCTGTGAAGTGTGTATATACATTATTACGTATCATTTACATTGTATTGTTAGCTTCAGCCTGGGTAGGTGAGGCTGGTGTTCTGTCTCTGTGAAGTGTGCATATACATTATTACGTATCATTTACATTGTATTATTAGATTCAGCCTGGGTAGGTGAGGCTGGTGTTCTGTCTATGTGAAGTGAGTATATACAGTATTACGTATCATTTACATTGTATTGTTAGATTCAGCCTGGGTAAGTGAGGCTGGTGTTCTGTCTCTGTGAAGTGTGTATATACAGTATTACGTATCATTTACATTGTATTATTAGATTTAGCCTGGGTAGGTGAGGCTGGTGTTCTGTCTATGTGAAGTGAGTATATACAGTATTACGTATCATTTACATTGTATTGTTAGATTCAGCCTGGGTAAGTGAGGCTGGTGTTATGTCTCTGTGAAGTGTGTATATACAGTATTACGTATCATTTACATTGTATTATTAGATTCAGCCTGGGTAGGTGAGGCTGGTGTTCTGTCTATGTGAAGTGTGTATATACAGTATTACATATCATATACATTATATTGTTAGCTTTAGCCTGGGTAGGTGAGGCTGGTGTTCTGTCTATGTGAAGTGTGTATATACAGTATTACGTATCATTTACATTGTCTTGTTAGCTTCAGCCTGGGTAGGTGAGGCTGGTGTTCTGTCTATGTGAAGTGTGTATATACAGTATTACGTATCATTTACATTGTATTGTTAGATTCAGCCTGGGTAGGTGAGGCTGGTGTTCTGTCTATGTGAAGTGTGTATATACAGTATTACGTATCATTTACATTGTATTGTTAGCTTCAGCCTGGGTAGGTGAGGCTGGTGTTCTGTCTATGTGAAGTGTGTATATACAGTATTACGTATCATTTACATTATCTTCTTAGATTCAGCCTGGGTAGGTGAGGCTGGTGTTCTGTCTCTGTGAAGTGTGTATATACAGTATTACGTATCATTTACATTGTCTTGTTAGATTCAGCCTGGGTAGGTGAGGCTGGTGTTATGTCTATGTGAAGTGTGTATATACAGTATTACGTATCATTTACATTGTATTATTAGATTCAGCCTGGGTAAGTGAGGCTGGTGTTCTGTCTCTGTGAAGTGTGTATATACAGTATTACGTATCATTTACATTGTCTTGTTAGATTCAGCCTGGGTAGGTGAGGCTGGTGTTATGTCTCTGTGAAGTGTGTATATACAGTATTACGTATCATTTACATTGTATTGTTAGATTCAGCCTGGGTAGGTGAGGCTGGCGTTATGTCTCTGTGAAGTGTGTATATACAGTATTATGTATCATTTACATTGTATTATTAGATTCAGCCTGGGTAGGTGAGGCTGGTGTTCTGTCTATGTGAAGTGTGTATATACAGTATTACGTATCATTTACATTGTCTTGTTAGATTCAGCCTGGGTAGGTGAGGCTGGTGTTCTGTCTCTGTGAAGTGTGTGTGGCAAACCTAGCCACTTCTGGACTATAACGTAAGAAAGGTTGTCTATAGGCTGTATATTGTGCTATGTAGATGTGACAGACCCTTCTGTCAGCACTGAAAGAGTTAACTGTGTTCAGCTTTAGCCTCAGCTATTGTGCACTGTCATTAATGTTATTGATACACAGTCCATTGTTTAATCAACCTCAGAGAGCAGACCCTAGATGATAAGGAAAGCCAAGTGTGTGTCTGTGTTTAAATTGTTATCAGCTTGAGCAAGGTATTCTATTGTATCATGTAAAAGGGCGTGTTCCCTCCATCTAATGTACAACATTCTTTCAACCCCCCTTCTGGGGGGGGTCAGACCTGCATAAATACTGGGCATATGAGCCTTAATAAAATTCATTCTGTTTAAACCTGAAAACTGGCTGGGTTGTGAATTGCTGATTCCCTATGCAGGACATTGTTCCCTGGTGTCTTCCCTTGGTATACTGTTGGTACCGTTACAGTGTGTATATACAGTATTACGTATCATTTACATTGTATTGTTAGATTTAGCCTGGGTAGGTGAGGCTGGTGTTCTGTCTATGTGAAGTGTGTATATACAGTATTACGTATCATTTACATTGTCTTGTTAGATTCAGCCTGGGTAGGTGAGGCTGGTGTTCTGTCTCTGTGAAGTGTGTATATACAGTATTACATATCATTTACATTGTATTGTTAGATTCAGCCTGGGTAGGTGAGGCTGGTGTTATGTCTATGTGAAGTGTGTATATACATTATTACGTATCATTTACATTGTCTTGTTAGATTCAGCCTGGGTAGGTGAGGCTGGTGTTCTGTCTATGTGAAGTGTGTATATACAGTATTACGTATCATTTACATTGTATTGTTAGATTCAGCCTGGGTAGGTGAGGCTGGTGTTCTGTCTATGTGAAGTGTGTATATACAGTATTACGTATCATTTACATTGTATTGTTAGATTCAGCCTGGGTAGGTGAGGCTGGTGTTCTGTCTATGTGAAGTGTGTATATACATTATTACGTATCATTTACATTATCTTGTTAGATTCAGCCTGGGTAGGTGAGGCTGGTGTTCTGTCTCTGTGAAGTGTGTATATACAGTATTACGTATCATTTACATTGTCTTGTTAGATTCAGCCTGGGTAAGTGAGGCTGGTGTTCTGTCTATGTGAAGTGTGTATATACAGTATTACGTATCATTTACATTGTATTGTTAGCTTCAGCCTGGGTAGGTGAGGCTGGTGTTCTGTCTATGTGAAGTGTGTATATACAGTATTACGTATCATTTACATTGTCTTGTTAGATTCAGCCTGGGTAAGTGAGGCTGGTGTTCTGTCTATGTGAAGTGTGTATATACAGTATTACGTATCATTTACATTGTCTTGTTAGATTTAGCCTGGGTAGGTGAGGCTGGTGTTCTCTCTATGTGAAGTGTGTATATACAGTATTACGTATCATTTACATTGTATTGTTAGATTCAGCCTGGGTAGGTGAGGCTGGTGTTCTGTCTATGTGAAGTGTGTATATACAGTATTACGTATCATTTACATTGTCTTGTTAGATTCAGCCTGGGTAGGTGAGGCTGGTGTTCTGTCTATGTGAAGTGTGTATATACAGTATTACGTATCATTTACATTGTATTGTTAGCTTCAGCCTGGGTAGGTGAGGCTGGTGTTCTGTCTATGTGAAGTGTGTATATACAGTATTACGTATCATTTACATTGTATTATTAGATTCAGCCTGGGTAGGTGAGGCTGGTGTTCTGTCTATGTGAAGTGTGTATATACAGTATTACGTATCATTTACATTGTATTATTAGATTCAGCCTGGGTAGGTGAGGCTGGTGTTCTGTCTATGTGAAGTGTGTATATACAGTATTACGTATCATTTACATTGTATTGTTAGATTCAGCCTGGGTAGGTGAGGCTGGTGTTCTGTCTATGTGAAGTGTGTATATACAGTATTACGTATCATTTACATTGTATTGTTAGATTCAGCCTGGGTAGGTGAGGCTGGTGTTCTGTCTATGTGAAGTGTGTATATACAGTATTACGTATCATTTACATTATCTTGTTAGATTCAGCCTGGGTAGGTGAGGCTGGTGTTCTGTCTATGTGAAGTGTGTATATACAGTATTACGTATCATGTCATCATTTACATTGTATTGTTAGATTCAGCCTGGGTAGGTGAGGCTGGTGTTCTGTCTATGTGAAGTGTGTAAATACATTATTACGTATCATATACATTGTCTTGTTAGATTCAGCCTGGGTAGGTGAGGCTGGTGTTCTGTCTATGTGAAGTGTGTATATACAGTATTACGTATCATTTACATTGTATTGTTAGATTCAGCCTGGGTAGGTGAGGTTTGTTTTCTTTTTATGTGAAGTGTGTATATACAGTATTACGTATCATGTCATCATTTACATTGTCTTGTTAGCTTTAGCCTGGGTAGGTGAGGCTGGTGTTCTGTCTATGTGAAGTGTGTATATACAGTATTACGTATCATGTCATCATTTACATTGTCTTGTTAGCTTTAGCCTGGGTAGGTGAGGCTGGTGTTCTGTCTATGTGAAGTGTGTATATACAGTATTACATATCATATAAATTATATTGTTAGATTCAGCCTGGGTAGGTGAGGCTGGTGTTCTGTCTATGTGAAGTGTGTATATACAGTATTACGTATCATGTCATCATTTACATTATCTTGTTAGATTCAGCCTGGGTAGGTGAGGCTGGTGTTCTGTCTATGTGAAGTGTGTATATACAGTATTACATATCATATACATTATATTGTTAGATTCAGCCTGGGTAGGTGAGGTTGGTGTTCTGTCTATGTGAAGTGTGTATATACAGTATTACGTATCATGTCATCATTTACATTATCTTGTTAGATTCAGCCTGGGTAGGTGAGGCTGGTGTTCTGTCTATGTGAAGTGTGTATATACAGTATTACATATCATATACATTATATTGTTAGATTCAGCCTGGGTAGGTGAGGTTGGTGTTCTGTCTATGTGAAGTGTGTATATACAGTATTACGTATCATTTACATTGTCTTGTTAGATTTAGCCTGGGTAGGTGAGGCTGGTGTTCTCTCTATGTGAAGTGTGTATATACAGTATTACGTATCATTTACATTGTATTGTTAGATTCAGCCTGGGTAGGTGAGGCTGGTGTTCTGTCTATGTGAAGTGTGTATATACAGTATTACGTATCATTTACATTGTCTTGTTAGATTCAGCCTGGGTAGGTGAGGCTGGTGTTCTGTCTATGTGAAGTGTGTATATACAGTATTACGTATCATTTACATTGTATTGTTAGCTTAAGCCTGGGTAGGTGAGGCTGGTGTTCTGTCTATGTGAAGTGTGTATATACAGTATTACGTATCATTTACATTGTATTGTTAGCTTCAGCCTGGGTAGGTGAGGCTGGTGTTCTGTCTATGTGAAGTGTGTATATACAGTATTACGTATCATTTACATTGTATTATTAGATTCAGCCTGGGTAGGTGAGGCTGGTGTTCTGTCTATGTGAAGTGTGTATATACAGTATTACGTATCATTTACATTGTATTATTAGATTCAGCCTGGGTAGGTGAGGCTGGTGTTCTGTCTATGTGAAGTGTGTATATACAGTATTACGTATCATTTACATTGTATTGTTAGATTCAGCCTGGGTAGGTGAGGCTGGTGTTCTGTCTATGTGAAGTGTGTATATACAGTATTACGTATCATTTACATTGTATTGTTAGATTCAGCCTGGGTAGGTGAGGCTGGTGTTCTGTCTATGTGAAGTGTGTATATACAGTATTACGTATCATTTACATTATCTTGTTAGATTCAGCCTGGGTAGGTGAGGCTGGTGTTCTGTCTATGTGAAGTGTGTATATACAGTATTACGTATCATTTACATTGTATTGTTAGATTCAGCCTGGGTAGGTGAGGCTGGTGTTCTGTCTATGTGAAGTGTGTATATACAGTATTACGTATCATTTACATTGTATTGTTAGATTCAGCCTGGGTAGGTGAGGCTGGTGTTCTGTCTCTGTGAAGTGTGTATATACAGTATTACGTATCATTTACATTGTATTGTTAGATTCAGCCTGGGTAGGTGAGGCTGGTGTTCTGTCTATGTGAAGTGTGTATATACAGTATTACGTATCATTTACATTGTATTGTTAGATTCAGCCTGGGTAGGTGAGGCTGGTGTTCTGTCTATGTGAAGTGTGTATATACAGTATTACGTATCATTTACATTATCTTGTTAGATTCAGCCTGGGTAGGTGAGGCTGGTGTTCTGTCTATGTGAAGTGTGTATATACAGTATTACGTATCATGTCATCATTTACATTGTATTGTTAGATTCAGCCTGGGTAGGTGAGGCTGGTGTTCTGTCTATGTGAAGTGTGTAAATACATTATTACGTATCATATACATTGTCTTGTTAGATTCAGCCTGGGTAGGTGAGGCTGGTGTTCTGTCTATGTGAAGTGTGTATATACAGTATTACGTATCATTTACATTGTATTGTTAGATTCAGCCTGGGTAGGTGAGGTTTGTTTTCTTTTTATGTGAAGTGTGTATATACAGTATTACGTATCATTTACATTGTATTGTTAGATTCAGCCTGGGTAGGTGAGGCTGGTGTTCTGTCTATGTGAAGTGTGTATATACAGTATTACGTATCATTTACATTGTCTTGTTAGATTCAGCCTGGGTAGGTGAGGCTGGTGTTCTGTCTATGTGAAGTGTGTATATACAGTATTACGTATCATTTACATTGTATTGTTAGCTTAAGCCTGGGTAGGTGAGGCTGGTGTTCTGTCTATGTGAAGTGTGTATATACAGTATTACGTATCATTTACATTGTATTGTTAGCTTCAGCCTGGGTAGGTGAGGCTGGTGTTCTGTCTATGTGAAGTGTGTATATACAGTATTACGTATCATTTACATTGTATTATTAGATTCAGCCTGGGTAGGTGAGGCTGGTGTTCTGTCTATGTGAAGTGTGTATATACAGTATTACGTATCATTTACATTGTATTGTTAGATTCAGCCTGGGTAGGTGAGGCTGGTGTTCTGTCTATGTGAAGTGTGTATATACAGTATTACGTATCATTTACATTGTATTGTTAGATTCAGCCTGGGTAGGTGAGGCTGGTGTTCTGTCTATGTGAAGTGTGTATATACAGTATTACGTATCATTTACATTGTATTGTTAGATTCAGCCTGGGTAGGTGAGGCTGGTGTTCTGTCTATGTGAAGTGTGTATATACAGTATTACGTATCATTTACATTATCTTGTTAGATTCAGCCTGGGTAGGTGAGGCTGGTGTTCTGTCTATGTGAAGTGTGTATATACAGTATTACGTATCATGTCATCATTTACATTGTATTGTTAGATTCAGCCTGGGTAGGTGAGGCTGGTGTTCTGTCTATGTGAAGTGTGTAAATACATTATTACGTATCATATACATTGTCTTGTTAGATTCAGCCTGGGTAGGTGAGGCTGGTGTTCTGTCTATGTGAAGTGTGTATATACAGTATTACGTATCATTTACATTGTATTGTTAGATTCAGCCTGGGTAGGTGAGGTTTGTTTTCTTTTTATGTGAAGTGTGTATATACAGTATTACGTATCATGTCATCATTTACATTGTCTTGTTAGCTTTAGCCTGGGTAGGTGAGGCTGGTGTTCTGTCTATGTGAAGTGTGTATATACAGTATTACGTATCATTTACATTGTATTGTTAGATTTAGCCTGGGTAGGTGAGGTTGGTGTTCTGTCTATGTGAAGTGTGTATATACAGTATTACATATCATTTACATTGTATTATTAGATTCAGCCTGGGTAGGTGAGGCTGGTGTTCTGTCTATGTGAAGTGTGTATATACAGTATTACGTATCATTTACATTGTCTTGTTAGATTCAGCCTGGGTAGGTGAGGCTGGTGTTCTGTCTCTGTGAAGTGTGTATATACAGTATTACGTATCATTTACATTGTATTGTTAGATTCAGCCTAGGTAGGTGAGGCTGGTGTTCTGTCTATGTGAAGTGTGTATATACAGTATTACGTATCATTTACATTGTATTGTTAGATTCAGCCTGGGTAGGTGAGGCTGGTGTTCTGTCTATGTGAAGTGTGTATATACAGTATTACGTATCATTTACATTGTATTGTTAGATTCAGCCTAGGTAGGTGAGGCTGGTGTTCTGTCTATGTGAAGTGTGTATATACAGTATTACGTATCATTTACATTGTCTTGTTAGATTCAGCCTGGGTAGGTGAGGCTGGTGTTCTGTCTATGTGAAGTGTGTATATACAGTATTACGTATCATTTACATTGTATTGTTAGATTCAGCCTGGGTAGGTGAGGCTGGTGTTCTGTCTCTGTGAAGTGTGTATATACAGTATTACGTATCATTTACATTGTCTTGTTAGATTCAGCCTGGGTAGGTGAGGCTGGTGTTCTGTCTATGTGAAGTGTGTATATACAGTATTACATATCATATCATCATTTACATTGTATTGTTAGATTCAGCCTGGGTAGGTGAGGCTGGTGTTCTGTCTCTGTGAAGTGTGTATATACAGTATTACGTATCATTTACATTGTCTTGTTAGATTCAGCCTGGGTAGGTGAGGCTGGTGTTCTGTCTATGTGACGTGTGTATATACAGTATTACGTATCATTTACATTGTATTGTTAGCTTAAGCCTGGGTAGGTGAGGCTGGTGTTCTGTCTATGTGAAGTGTGTATATACAGTATTACGTATCATTTACATTGTATTGTTAGATTCAGCCTGGGTAGGTGAGGCTGGTGTTCTGTCTATGTGAAGTGTGTATATACAGTATTACGTATCATTTACATTGTCTTGTTAGATTTAGCCTGGGTAGGTGAGGCTGGTGTTCTGTCTATGTGAAGTGTGTATATACAGTATTACGTATCATTTACATTGTATTGTTAGATTCAGCCTGGGTAGGTGAGGCTGGTGTTCTGTCTATGTGAAGTGTGTATATACAGTATTACGTATCATGTCATCATTTACATTGTATTATTAGATTCAGCCTGGGTAGGTGAGGCTGGTGTTCTGTCTATGTGAAGTGTGTATATACAGTATTACGTATCATTTACATTGTATTGTTAGATTCAGCCTGGGTAGGTGAGGCTGGTGTTCTGTCTATGTGAAGTGTGTATATACAGTATTACGTATCATTTACATTGTATTGTTAGATTCAGCCTGGGTAGGTGAGGCTGGTGTTCTGTCTATGTGAAGTGTGTATATACAGTATTACGTATCATTTACATTGTCTTGTTAGATTTAGCCTGGGTAGGTGAGGTTGGTGTTCTGTCTATGTGAAGTGTGTATATACAGTATTACGTATCATATCATCATTTACAGTGTATTGTTAGATTCAGCCTGGGTAGGTGAGGCTGGTGTTCTGTCTATGTGAAGTGTGTATATACAGTATTACGTATCATTTACATTGTCTTGTTAGATTCAGCCTGGGTAGGTGAGGCTGGTGTTCTGTCTCTGTGAAGTGTGTATATACAGTATTACGTATCATTTACATTGTATTGTTAGATTCAGCCTGGGTAGGTGAGGCTGGTGTTCTGTCTATGTGAAGTGTGTATATACAGTATTACGTATCATTTACATTGTCTTGTTAGATTCAGCCTGGGTAGGTGAGGCTGGTGTTCTGTCTATGTGAAGTGTGTATATACATTATTACGTATCATTTACATTATCTTGTTAGATTCAGCCTGGGTAGGTGAGGCTGGTGTTCTGTCTATGTGAAGTGTGTATATACAGTATTACGTATCATTTACATTGTATTGTTAGATTCAGCCTGGGTAGGTGAGGCTGGTGTTCTGTCTCTGTGAAGTGTGTATATACAGTATTACGTATCATATCATCATTTACATTGTATTGTTAGATTCAGCCTGGGTAGGTGAGGCTGGTGTTCTGTCTATGTGAAGTGTGTATATACAGTATTACGTATCATTTAC
Source organism: Bombina bombina (assembly GCF_027579735.1). NCBI lineage: Eukaryota > Metazoa > Chordata > Amphibia > Anura > Bombinatoridae > Bombina > Bombina bombina. The sequence goes on from NC_069503.1 coordinate 5,132,189, forward strand.
ATTGTATTATTAGATTCAGCCTGGGTAGGTGAGGCTGGTGTTCTGTCTATGTGAAGTGTGTATATACAGTATTACGTATCATTTACATTGTATTGTTAGATTCAGCCTGGGTAGGTGAGGCTGGTGTTCTGTCTGTGTGAAGTGTGCATATACAGTATTACGTATCATTTACATTGTATTATTAGATTCAGCCTGGGTAGGTGAGGCTGGTGTTCTGTCTCTGTGAAGTGTGTATATACAGTATTACGTATCATTTACATTGTCTTGTTAGATTCAGCCTGGGTAGGTGAGGCTGGTGTTCTGTCTATGTGAAGTGAGTATATACAGTATTACGTATCATTTACATGGTCTTGTTAGATTCAGCCTGGGTAGGTGAGGCTGGTGTTCTGTCTATGTGAAGTGTGTATATACAGTATTACGTATCATTTACATTGTATTGTTAGATTCAGCCTGGGTAGGTGAGGCTGGTGTTCTGTCTATGTGAAGTGTGTATATACAGTATTACGTATCATTTACATTGTCTTGTTAGATTCAGCCTGGGTAGGTGAGGCTGGTGTTCTGTCTATGTGAAGTGTGTATATACAGTATTACGTATCATTTACATTGTATTGTTAGATTCAGCCTGGGTAGGTGAGGCTGGTGTTCTGTCTATGTGAAGTGTGTATATACAGTATTACGTATCATATCATCATTTACATTGTATTATTAGATTCAGCCTGGGTAGGTGAGGCTGGTGTTCTGTCTATGTGAAGTGTGTATATACAGTATTACGTATCATTTACATTATCTTGTTAGATTCAGCCTGGGTAGGTGAGGCTGGTGTTATGTCTATGTGAAGTGTGTATATACAGTATTACGTATCATTTACATTGTATTGTTAGATTCAGCCTGGGTAAGTGAGGCTGGTGTTCTGTCTATGTGAAGTGTGTATATACAGTATTACGTATCATTTACATTGTATTGTTAGATTCAGCCTGGGTAGGTGAGGCTGGTGTTCTGTCTCTGTGAAGTGTGTATATACAGTATTACGTATCATTTACATTGTATTGTTAGATTCAGCCTGGGTAGGTGAGGTTGGTGTTCTGTCTCTGTGAAGTGTGTATATACAGTATTACGTATCATATACATTATATTGTTAGATTCAGCCTGGGTAGGTGAGGCTGGTGTTCTGTCTATGTGAAGTGTGTATATACAGTATTACATATCATATACATTATATTGTTAGATTCAGCCTGGGTAGGTGAGGCTGGTGTTCTGTCACTGTGAAGTGTGTATATACAGTATTACGTATCATTTACATTGTATTATTAGATTTAGCCTGGGTAGGTGAGGCTGGTGTTCTGTCTATGTGAAGTGTGTATATACAGTATTACGTATCATTTACATTGTATTGTTAGATTCAGCCTGGGTAGGTGAGGCTGGTGTTCTGTCTATGTGAAGTGTGTATATACAGTATTACGTATCATTTACATTGTATTGTTAGATTCAGCCTGGGTAGGTGAGGCTGGTGTTCTGTCTATGTGAAGTGTGTATATACAGTATTACGTATCATTTACATTGTATTGTTAGATTCAGCCTGGGTAGGTGAGGCTGGTGTTCTGTCTATGTGAAGTGTGTATATACAGTATTACGTATCATGTCATCATTTACATTGTATTATTAGATTCAGCCTGGGTAGGTGAGGCTGGTGTTCTGTCTATGTGAAGTGTGTATATACAGTATTACGTATCATTTACATTGTATTGTTAGATTCAGCCTGGGTAGGTGAGGCTGGTGTTCTGTCTATGTGAAGTGTGTATATACAGTATTACGTATCATTTACATTGTCTTGTTAGATTTAGCCTGGGTAGGTGAGGTTGGTGTTCTGTCTATGTGAAGTGTGTATATACAGTATTACGTATCATTTACATTGTATTGTTAGATTCAGCCTGGGTAGGTGAGGCTGGTGTTCTGTCTATGTGAAGTGTGTATATACAGTATTACGTATCATTTACATTGTATTGTTAGATTCAGCCTGGGTAGGTGAGGCTGGTGTTCTGTCTATGTGAAGTGTGTATATACAGTATTACGTATCATTTACATTGTCTTGTTAGATTCAGCCTGGGTAGGTGAGGCTGGTGTTCTGTCTATGTGAAGTGTGTATATACAGTATTACGTATCATTTACATTGTATTGTTAGATTCAGCCTGGGTAGGTGAGGCTGGTGTTCTGTCTATGTGAAGTGTGTATATACAGTATTACGTATCATATCATCATTTACATTGTATTATTAGATTCAGCCTGGGTAGGTGAGGCTGGTGTTCTGTCTATGTGAAGTGTGTATATACAGTATTACGTATCATTTACATTATCTTGTTAGATTCAGCCTGGGTAGGTGAGGCTGGTGTTATGTCTATGTGAAGTGTGTATATACAGTATTACGTATCATTTACATTGTATTGTTAGATTCAGCCTGGGTAGGTGAGGCTGGTGTTCTGTCTATGTGAAGTGTGTATATACAGTATTACGTATCATTTACATTATCTTGTTAGATTCAGCCTGGGTAGGTGAGGCTGGTGTTCTGTCTCTGTGAAGTGTGTATATACAGTATTACGTATCATATCATCATTTACATTGTATTGTTAGATTCAGCCTGGGTAGGTGAGGCTGGTGTTCTGTCTATGTGAAGTGTGTATATACAGTATTACGTATCATGTCATCATTTACATTGTATTATTAGATTCAGCCTGGGTAGGTGAGGCTGGTGTTCTGTCTATGTGAAGTGTGTATATACAGTATTACGTATCATTTACATTGTATTGTTAGATTCAGCCTGGGTAGGTGAGGCTGGTGTTCTGTCTATGTGAAGTGTGTATATACAGTATTACGTATCATTTACATTGTCTTGTTAGATTTAGCCTGGGTAGGTGAGGTTGGTGTTCTGTCTATGTGAAGTGTGTATATACAGTATTACGTATCATATCATCATTTACAGTGTATTGTTAGATTCAGCCTGGGTAGGTGAGGCTGGTGTTCTGTCTATGTGAAGTGTGTATATACAGTATTACGTATCATTTACATTGTATTATTAGATTCAGCCTGGGTAGGTGAGGCTGGTGTTCTGTCTATGTGAAGTGTGTATATACAGTATTACGTATCATTTACATTGTATTGTTAGATTTAGCCTGGGTAGGTGAGGCTGGTGTTCTGTCTATGTGAAGTGTGTATATACAGTATTACGTATCATTTACATTGTCTTGTTAGATTCAGCCTGGGTAGGTGAGGCTGGTGTTCTGTCTATGTGAAGTGTGTATATACATTATTACGTATCATTTACATTATCTTGTTAGATTCAGCCTGGGTAGGTGAGGCTGGTGTTCTGTCTATGTGAAGTGTGTATATACAGTATTACGTATCATTTACATTGTATTGTTAGATTCAGCCTGGGTAGGTGAGGCTGGTGTTCTGTCTCTGTGAAGTGTGTATATACAGTATTACGTATCATTTACATTGTATTATTAGATTCAGCCTGGGTAGGTGAGGCTGGTGTTCTGTCTATGTGAAGTGTGTAAATACATTATTACATATCATATACATTATATTGTTAGATTCAGCCTGGGTAGGTGAGGCTGGTGTTCTGTCTATGTGAAGTGTGTATATACAGTATTACGTATCATATACTGTTACGGTTACCCTTAGTCTCGCTGAGAGATGGACCGCTTAGTAGCCTGGATTCCTATTGCTGAAGAGGGGAGAAACTGCTTTCCATAGTATTCTATATGAGTCTCGCAAATGTAGAATAATCCCCCTTAGCTGTAGTACAGCTAGGATACCCTTCTGCCCACAAAAACGAGTCAACGCTGCGATTGAGGGACAACCAAGAACTGAGGACTGGGATGCCCAGCCTGCTTTTTATTTAGGTTACATGCACACAGGGCACTCCCAGGGGGGGAAGCATAAAATCCCCCATCACACATTTAGACAAAGCCCTTGGACAGGCCACAGCAGATAACAAGTACACACAAGAAAACAATTGAGTCCTTCTTATCACCTAGCAGTGAATGCTTATCACAAACTTAATTACAGTACACAATATGCTAGGAAACCTGCCTCAGAAAATAGTTTTCTCAAAACTGAACAGAGTTAACCCTTTATGAAATGATACTTGTTACAGTTTTCTTGGAGCCCTTCTTAGGCGCTGGCTTGGCTGGTTCAGGCATTGCTGCTGGGAAATAAGTTTCTTCACAACAAAATAACTAATGCTTCTGTAACAGTGCTCCCTTTCTGTGGAACACTCTGGCAGACACGGTCTGACCCCTTTTCGGGGCAGACTAAGGCTGTCCAGACCGCTGGTTATGCGGGGCTGAGGTCGGTTTGTCTGGACAACCCGTCGGCGTTGCCATTCTGTTTCCCAGGTCTGTAAGTAATGGTGAAATTGAAGGGTTGCAACGATAAACTCCAACGTAATAGCCTGCCATTATCTCCAGAGACCCGGTTCAGCCACACCAACGGGTTATGGTCGGTGACCAGAGTGAACTCCTGCCCATATAAATAGGGAGTCAATTTCTTTAATGCCCACACCAAAGCCAAACACTCCTTTTCGACCGCTGCATAGCTGACTTCGCGGGGCAGGAGCTTCCGGCTGATGTAGGCAACTGGATGCTCCCCTCCATCTTCGCCTACTTGGCTGAGGACGGCTCCCAGCCCGAACATGGAAGCATCTGTATGCACGATAAAACGTTTGTTAAGGGCTGGAGCCGCCAAGACAGGAGCGTTAATTAGAGCATTTTTGAGAGCCTGGAAAGCCGTTTCACAGTGGGGAGACCACAGGACCTGTCGAGGTAAGTTCTTCTTGGTCAAGTCAGTCAGGGGTTTGGCAAGTGTGCTGTAGTCTGGTACGAACCGTCTATAGTACCCTGCCGTGCCCAGGAAGGCTAGGACCTGAGTCTTAGTGATGGGGGTGGGCCAATTGGCGACAGCTTCTATCTTGGCCGGCTCTGGTCGCTGCTTTCCACACCCCACCCGGTGACCCAGGTACTGTACCTCGGCCATCCCAAAGTGGCATTTTTCTGGCTTCAGAGTCAGGCCAGCAGCCCGGATCTGATCCAGAACCATTCCTATGTGAGCTAAGTGGTCCTCCCATGACTCACTGTGGATCGCTATGTCGTCCAGGTAGGCGCAAGCAAAACTCTGGAAGCCATCCAGGAGCCTATCCACCAAGCGCTGGAATGTAGCTGGGGCATTCTTCATCCCAAACGGCATTACCCTAAACTGATATAAGCCGAATGGGGTGACGAATGCCGACTTGGGGATAGCCTCCGGGGCCAGGGGAATCTGCCAGTAACCTTTGCAGAGGTCAATAGTGGTCAGGTAATTTCCCCTGGCTATACAATCGAGTAGCTCGTCTACCCTGGGCATAGGGTAAGCGTCCGTCACGGTCTTTTCATTGAGCCTCCGATAGTCTACGCAGAACCGGGTGGTCCCATCTTTCTTGGGCACCAAGACAACTGGGGAGGCCCAGGGACTATCGGAGGGCTCAATTACCCTGAGTTGGAGCATCTCATCGATCTCCTTCTTCATTCCTATCCTAACTGCTTCGGGGATTCGGTACGGAGCCTGGCGCAAGGGAGCTTGTCCCGGAGTATCTACCTGGTGGGTGGTTAAAGTAGTGTACCCTGGCTTCGGGGAGAAGGTGAGGTGTTTGGACTGTAGGAGTTGGTTGAGCTGCTCCCTTTCAGTGGGGCTAAGTCGGTCTCCTATCTGAACCTGAGCCACTATACCTGTGGGGAGACTCTTTTCTAATAGGTCTGGAATGGGTAGACTGTCGGGGCCTTCCTGAGGGGAACAACATACGGCCGTCACGTTCTCTGGTCGCTCAAAATATTCCTTGAGCATGTTTACATGGAATGTCTTTCTCAGATTGTTGTCGTGGCAGCTAGCTATCACATAAGTGGTGTCTCCCCTTTTCTCTACGATCTGGTAGGGGCCCTGCCAGGACGCCTGCAATTTGTCTGTCTTCACCGGCTTAAGTACTAACACCTTTTGTCCTATGGTAAAGATTCTCTTTCGGGCCCCCCGATCGTACCATACTTTCTGTCTTCTCTGGGCCGACTGGAGATTAGCCCGCACGGATTTGGCTAATTGCTCCATTCGGTCCCTGAGTTCCAGCACGTATGGCACAATGGGGACACCGTCAGTCTCCATCTCTCCCTCCCAGTGCTCCCGGATCAGGTTTAGGGGTCCCCGTACCTTTCTTCCGTAGAGCAACTCGAAGGGAGAGAACCCTGTCGTTTCCTGGGGCACCTCCCGATAAGCAAAAAGGAGGTGCGGCAGGAAGCGTTCCCAGTCTCGGTATTCCTGAGTGAACGTCTTGAGCATTTGCTTGAGGGTCCCATTGAACCTCTCACACAGCCCGTTCGTCTGGGGGTGGTATGGGGAGCTCAGGAGGGACTTAATTTTGCAAACCTGCCAGAGTTGTTGGGTCAATTCAGCCGTAAATTGGGTGCCTCGGTCGGATAGGATTTCTTTTGGAAATCCTACCCGGGAGAACACCTGTACTAGTGCATTCGCTACCGTATCCGCTTGTATGTTGGATAGGGCGACAGCCTCTGGGTACCTGGTAGCGTAGTCCACTACGGTAAGAATGTAGCGCTTACCGGAGGGACTAGGGGTAGCCAGTGGTCCCACTAGGTCAATAGCAACCCGGCTGAAGGGTTCCTCTACAATGGGCATATTTACTAGATGGGCTTTAGGGTGATCGCCTCGCCTTCCTACTCGTTGACACACATCGCAGGTGTTACAGTAAGTTCTAACGTCAGCGTGTACCCCTGGCCAAAAGAACGTGTGAGTAATGCGGTGTAGGGTACGGGTTACAGCTAGGTGGCCTGCTAAGGGGATGTCGTGGCCTATCTTGAGGATTTCTTGACGGTATTTGTGGGGCACTACCAGCTGTCGCCTACGCTGTCCCCTTTTCTCTGTCCAGCGGTATAGTTTCCCTTTTTCCCATAAGAATGTTTCATTATCTGCCCCGCCCCCTCCGGTCTCTACTCGTTCCCGGTACTTTTGTAAGGTCGGGTCAGTCTTAGACTCTGTCTCGAAAGCATCTGGGGTGTCCCAGGGTATGGGGCCTAACATGTCAGGCAAGGTCGGGGTAGGTCTTACCTGTGTCTCCCGCACTGGTGAGAGTTCTCGCTCCGTCCGGGCTTGGGCCCGTGTAGTCACTGGGTCCGCCTCGTTGTTGCATACTGGAGCATAGGCAGAAGTCATGGGGCCCAAATCATTGCCCAGTAGTACTTCGGCAGGTAAATTATCCATTATGCCCACGTTCACAGCCCCCTTTCCCGCTCCCCAATCAAGATGCACTTTAGCTGTTGGAATTTTGTACACATCCCCCCCCGCCACTCTAACGGCCACAGTCTGTCCAGATCGCTTGTGCTCCGGCACCAAATGACTCTGTACCAGCGTGATAGTAGCCCCTGTGTCTCTCAATCCCTCGGTAGATCGCCCCTCGAGCCATACCTTCTGCCGATGGTGCTGGCGGTTATCTGAGGCAGCATATACAGGGTCCGCCTCGTGAAGTGGCCCCAAATATTCCTCCATAGGGGCCTCTTGGTTAACACAGAGGGTCCGGGCCGGACGATATGCCCCAGAGGGGTAATTGTAATTCCTGGGTGTCTGGTGCGTATTAAGGGGGCAGCTAGCCATGAAATGCCCTGGTTGCTTGCATCGGTGGCAAGTCGGTCTGGGACGCTCAGAGCTGTTTTTGGGTGGTCCTGAGTGTCGGGCGGGCCCTGCGGGCACCGGGGCTCGGAATTCAGCACGAGGGGGTGCACGGTAAACCTCTCTGGGTTCGTGAAGACGGGAGTCATAATGTTCATCGGCCAATTTGGCTGCTTCTTCTAAGGTAGAAGGTCGCCTGTCTCGCAGCCATTCCTTCCCTTGCTGTTCCATGCCATTATAAAAATGTTCTAAGAGAAACAATTGTAAAATTTCCTCACCAGTCACCGCTTTACTTCCGCTCATCCAGTGATTTGCCGCTCTCCGCATTCGGTGCGCCCATTCCATATGGGTATCGTTAGGCTTCTTTTTCGTGCCCCGAAACTGTCGGCGATACGCGTCCGGAGTTACTGCGTACCGTCGCAACAGTGTCTCCTTAACTAGCTCATACTGTGTCACTTCCTCAGCACCCAGAGTACGAAAGGCTTCCAGGGCTCGCCCGGATAGTTTCCCAGACAATATCGTGGGCCACTCCCTGTTGGGAATCTGGTGCAGGGCACATTGCCTTTCGAAGTCCGCCAAATATTCATCAATCCCTGTCTCGCTCTCTAGGAAGGGTCGAAATGCCGCATAGGGTATCTTGGGCCTCCCAGCATTTTCGACAGGGATGATTACCTGCGGGGCTTCAGCATTGCGGTGTGCGTTCGCTAGGTTGAGTTCGTGGGCTCGAGTCTCTCGTATATCCTTGTCCGCTTCCGCCATCAACTGCTGTACCAATTCCATGGAGGGGTTCGGCTCGTACAGTGAGAGCCTCTCCCGAACAATCCTGGTTTTTTCGTCACTAATCGTGGTCGGTGTTTCCGCCATTGTGAAGCTCTGATCCAGTTCGGTCAATTCTGCGATCAGCTCTCTCCTCGGCCGGTTGCTGGCGTACCCCCCTCTGCTTTCAAGTAAATCCTTTAGGGTTGTACGCTTCAATTTTTCGTAAGCGCTCTCCATCCGTTCTGTACCTCTCCTAGGAAATCCAGGAAAAATCCCACCGCTGCCGCCAAATGTTACGGTTACCCTTAGTCTCGCTGAGAGATGGACCGCTTAGTAGCCTGGATTCCTATTGCTGAAGAGGGGAGAAACTGCTTTCCATAGTATTCTATATGAGTCTCGCAAATGTAGAATAATCCCCCTTAGCTGTAGTACAGCTAGGATACCCTTCTGCCCACAAAAACGAGTCAACGCTGCGATTGAGGGACAACCAAGAACTGAGGACTGGGATGCCCAGCCTGCTTTTTATTTAGGTTACATGCACACAGGGCACTCCCAGGGGGGGAAGCATAAAATCCCCCATCACACATTTAGACAAAGCCCTTGGACAGGCCACAGCAGATAACAAGTACACACAAGAAAACAATTGAGTCCTTCTTATCACCTAGCAGTGAATGCTTATCACAAACTTAATTACAGTACACAATATGCTAGGAAACCTGCCTCAGAAAATAGTTTTCTCAAAACTGAACAGAGTTAACCCTTTATGAAATGATACTTGTTACAGTTTTCTTGGAGCCCTTCTTAGGCGCTGGCTTGGCTGGTTCAGGCATTGCTGCTGGGAAATAAGTTTCTTCACAACAAAATAACTAATGCTTCTGTAACATATACATTATATTGTTAGCTTTAGCCTGGGTAGGTGAGGCTGGTGTTCTGTCTATGTGAAGTGTGTATATACAGTATTACGTATCATTTACATTGTCTTGTTAGATTCAGCCTGGGTAAGTGAGGCTGGTGTTCTGTCTATGTGAAGTGTGTATATACAGTATTACGTATCATTTACATTGTATTGTTAGCTTCAGCCTGGGTAGGTGAGGCTGGTGTTCTGTCTATGTGAAGTGTGTATATACAGTATTACGTATCATTTACATTGTATTGTTAGCTTCAGCCTGGGTAGGTGAGGCTGGTGTTCTGTCTATGTGAAGTGTGTATATACAGTATTACGTATCATTTACATTGTATTATTAGATTCAGCCTGGGTAGGTGAGGCTGGTGTTCTGTCTATGTGAAGTGTGTATATACAGTATTACGTATCATTTACATTGTATTGTTAGATTCAGCCTGGGTAGGTGAGGCTGGTGTTCTGTCTGTGTGAAGTGTGCATATACAGTATTACGTATCATTTACATTGTATTATTAGATTCAGCCTGGGTAGGTGAGGCTGGTGTTCTGTCTCTGTGAAGTGTGTATATACAGTATTACGTATCATTTACATTGTCTTGTTAGATTCAGTCTGGGTAGGTGAGGCTGGTATTATGTCTCTGTGAAGTGTGTATATACAGTATTACGTATCATGTCATCATTTACATTGTATTGTTAGATTCAGCCTGGGTAGGTGAGGCTGGTGTTCTGTCTCTGTGAAGTGTGTATATACAGTATTACGTATCATTTACATTGTATTGTTAGCTTCAGCCTGGGTAGGTGAGGCTGGTGTTCTGTCTATGTGAAGTGTGTATATACAGTATTACGTATCATTTACATTGTATTGTTAGATTCAGCCTGGGTAGGTGAGGCTGGTGTTCTGTCTATGTGAAGTGTGAATATACAGTATTACGTATCATTTACATTGTATTGTTAGATTCAGCCTGGGTAGGTGAGGCTGGTGTTCTGTCTGTGTGAAGTGTGCATATACAGTATTACGTATCATTTACATTGTATTATTAGATTCAGCCTGGGTAGGTGAGGCTGGTGTTCTGTCTCTGTGAAGTGTGTATATACAGTATTACGTATCATTTACATGGTCTTGTTAGATTCAGCCTGGGTAGGTGAGGCTGGTGTTCTGTCTATGTGAAGTGTGTATATACAGTATTACGTATCATGTCATTATTTACATTGTATTATTAGATTCAGCCTGGGTAGGTGAGGCTGGTGTTCTGTCTATGTGAAGTGTGTATATACAGTATTACGTATCATTTACATTGTATTGTTAGATTCAGCCTGGGTAGGTGAGGCTGGTGTTCTCTCTATGTGAAGTGTGTATATACAGTATTACGTATCATTTACATTGTATTGTTAGATTCAGCCTGGGTAGGTGAGGCTGGTGTTCTGTCTCTGTGAAGTGTGTATATACAGTATTACGTATCATTTACATTGTCTTGTTAGCTTCAGCCTGGGTAGGTGAGGCTGGTGTTCTGTCTATGTGAAGTGTGTATATACAGTATTACGTATCATGTCATCATTTACATTGTATTATTAGATTCAGCCTGGGTAGGTGAGGCTGGTGTTATGTCTATGTGAAGTGTGTATATACAGTATTTTGTATCATTTACATTGTATTGTTAGATTCAGCCTGGGTAGGTGAGGCTGGTGTTCTGTCTATGTGAAGTGTGTATATACAGTATTACGTATCATTTACATTGTATTGTTAGCTTTAGCCTGGGTAGGTGAGGCTGGTGTTCTGTCTATGTGAAGTGTGTATATACAGTATTACGTATCATTTACATTGTATTGTTAGCTTCAGCCTAGGTAGGTGAGGCTGGTGTTCTGTCTCTGTGAAGTGTGTATATACAGTATTACGTATCATTTACATTGTATTGTTAGATTCAGCCTGGGTAGGTGAGGCTGGTGTTCTGTCTATGTGAAGTGTGTATATACAGTATTACGTATCATTTACATTGTATTGTTAGATTTAGCCTGGGTAGGTGAGGCTGGTGTTCTGTCTATGTGAAGTGTGTATATACAGTATTACGTATCATTTACATTGTATTGTTAGATTCAGCCTGGGTAGGTGAGGCTGGTGTTCTGTCTATGTGAAGTGTGTATATACAGTATTACGTATCATTTACATTGTATTGTTAGATTTAGCCTGGGTAGGTGAGGCTGGTGTTCTGTCTATGTGAAGTGTGTATATACATTATTACGTATCATTTACATTGTATTGTTAGATTCAGCCTGGGTATGTGAGGCTGGTGTTCTGTCTATGTGAAGTGTGTGTATACAGTATTACGTATCATGTCATCATTTACATTGTATTATTAGATTCAGCCTGGGTAGGTGAGGCTGGTGTTCTGTCTCTGTGAAGTGTGTATATACAGTATTACGTATCATTTACATTGTATTGTTAGATTCAGCCTGGGTAGGTGAGGCTGGTGTTCTGTCTCTGTGAAGTGTGTATATACAGTATTACGTATCATTTACATTGTATTGTTAGATTCAGCCTGGGTAGGTGAGGCTGGTGTTCTGTCTCTGTGAAGTGTGTATATACAGTATTACGTATCATTTACATGGTCTTGTTAGATTCAGCCTGGGTAGGTGAGGCTGGTGTTCTGTCTATGTGAAGTGTGTATATACAGTATTACGTATCATTTACATGGTCTTGTTAGATTCAGCCTGGGTAGGTGAGGCTGGTGTTCTGTCTATGTGAAGTGTGTATATACAGTATCATGTCATCATTTACATTGTATTATTAGATTCAGCCTGGGTAGGTGAGGCTGGTGTTCTGTCTATGTGAAGTGTGTATATACAGTATTACGTATCATTTACATTGTATTATTAGATTCAGCCTGGGTAGGTGAGGCTGGTGTTCTGTCTCTGTGAAGTGTGTATATACAGTATTACATATCATTTACATTGTATTGTTAGATTCAGCCTGGGTAGGTGAGGCTGGTGTTCTGTCTATGTGAAGTGTGTATATACAGTATTACGTATCATTTACATGGTCTTGTTAGCTTCAGCCTGGGTAGGTGAGGCTGGTGTTCTGTCTATGTGAAGTGTGTATATACAGTATTACGTATCATTTACATTGTCTTGTTAGATTCAGCCTGGGTAGGTGAGGCTGGTGTTCTGTCTATGTGAAGTGTGTATATACAGTATTACGTATCATTTACATTGTATTGTTAGATTCAGCCTGGGTAGGTGAGGCTGGTGTTCTGTCTATGTGAAGTGTGTATATACAGTATTACGTATCATTTACATTGTATTGTTAGATTCAGCCTGGGTAGGTGAGGCTGGTGTTCTGTCTATGTGAAGTGTGTATATACAGTATTACGTATCATTTACATTGTATTGTTAGCTTTAGCCTGGGTAGGTGAGGCTGGTGTTCTGTCTATGTGAAGTGTGTATATACAGTATTACGTATCATTTACATTGTATTGTTAGCTTCAGCCTAGGTAGGTGAGGCTGGTGTTCTGTCTCTGTGAAGTGTGTATATACAGTATTACGTATCATTTACATTATCTTGTTAGATTCAGCCTGGGTAGGTGAGGCTGGTGTTCTGTCTATGTGAAGTGTGTATATACAGTATTACGTATCATGTCATCATTTACATTGTATTATTAGATTCAGCCTGGGTAGGTGAGGCTGGTGTTCTGTCTCTGTGAAGTGTGTATATACAGTATTACGTATCATTTACATTATCTTGTTAGATTCAGCCTGGGTAGGTGAGGCTGGTGTTCTGTCTATGTGAAGTGTGTATATACAGTATTACGTATCATGTCATCATTTACATTGTATTATTAGATTCAGCCTGGGTAGGTGAGGCTGGTGTTCTGTCTCTGTGAAGTGTGTATATACAGTATTACGTATCATTTACATTGTATTGTTAGATTCAGCCTGGGTAGGTGAGGCTGGTGTTCTGTCTCTGTGAAGTGAGTATATACAGTATTACGTATCATTTACATTGTATTGTTAGATTCAGCCTGGGTAGGTGAGGCTGGTGTTCTGTCTATGTGAAGTGTGTATATACAGTATTACGTATCATGTCATCATTTACATGGTATTATTAGATTCAGCCTGGGTAGGTGAGGCTGGTATTCTGTCTCTGTGAAGTGTGTATATACAGTATTACGTATCATGTCATCATTTACATGGTATTATTAGATTCAGCCTGGGTAGGTGAGGCTGGTATTCTGTCTCTGTGAAGTGTGTATATACAGTATTACGTATCATGTCATCATTTACATGGTATTATTAGATTCAGCCTGGGTAGGTGAGGCTGGTATTCTGTCTATGTGAAGTGTGTATATACAGTATTACGTATCATATCATCATTTACATTGTCTTGTTAGCTTCAGCCTGGGTAGGTGAGGCTGGTGTTCTGTCTATGTGAAGTGTGTATATACAGTATTACGTATCATTTACATTGTCTTGTTAGATTCAGCCTGGGTAGGTGAGGCTGGTGTTCTGTCTATGTGAAGTGTGTATATACAGTATTACGTATCATTTACATTGTCTTGTTAGATTCAGCCTGGGTAGGTGAGGCTGGTGTTCTGTCTATGTGAAGTGTGTATATACAGTATTACGTATCATTTACATTGTCTTGTTAGCTTCAGCCTGGGTAGGTGAGGCTGGTGTTCTGTCTATGTGAAGTGTGTATATACAGTATTACGTATCATTTACATTGTATTGTTAGATTCAGCCTGGGTAGGTGAGGCTGGTGTTCTGTCTATGTGAAGTGTGTATATACAGTATTACATATCATTTACATTGTCTTGTTAGATTCAGCCTGGGTAGGTGAGGCTGGTGTTCTGTCTCTGTGAAGTGTGTATATACAGTATTACGTATCATTTACATTGTATTGTTAGATTCAGCCTGGGTAGGTGAGGCTGGTGTTCTCTCTATGTGAAGTGTGTATATACAGTATTACGTATCATTTACATTGTATTGTTAGATTCAGCCTGGGTAGGTGAGGCTGGTGTTCTGTCTATGTGAAGTGTGTATATACAGTATTACGTATCATTTACATTGTCTTGTTAGCTTCAGCCTGGGTAGGTGAGGCTGGTGTTCTGTCTATGTGAAGTGTGTATATACAGTATTACGTATCATTTACATTGTATTGTTAGATTCAGCCTGGGTAGGTGAGGCTGGTGTTCTGTCTATGTGAAGTGTGTATATACAGTATTACGTATCATTTACATTGTCTTGTTAGCTTCAGCCTGGGTAGGTGAGGCTGGTGTTCTGTCTATGTGAAGTGTGTATATACAGTATTACGTATCATGTCATCATTTACATTGTCTTGTTAGATTCAGCCTGGGTAGGTGAGGCTGGTGTTCTGTCTATGTGAAGTGTGTATATACAGTATTACGTATCATTTACATTGTCTTGTTAGCTTCAGCCTGGGTAGGTGAGGCTGGTGTTCTGTCTATGTGAAGTGTGTATATACAGTATTACGTATCATTTACATTGTATTGTTAGATTCAGCCTGGGTAGGTGAGGCTAGTGTTCTGTCTATGTGAAGTGTGTATATACAGTATTACGTATCATTTACATTATCTTGTTAGATTCAGCCTGGGTAGGTGAGGCTGGTGTTATGTCTATGTGAAGTGTGTATATACAGTATTACGTATCATTTACATTGTATTATTAGATTCAGCCTGGGTAGGTGAGGCTGGTGTTCTGTCTATGTGAAGTGTGTATATACAGTATTACGTATCATTTACATTGTATTGTTAGATTCAGCCTGGGTAGGTGAGGCTAGTGTTATGTCTATGTGAAGTGTGTATATACAGTATTACGTATCATTTACATTGTATTATTAGATTCAGCCTGGGTAGGTGAGGCTGGTGTTCTGTCTATGTGAAGTGTGTATATACAGTATTACGTATCATTTACATTGTATTGTTAGATTCAGCCTGGGTAGGTGAGGCTGGTGTTCTGTCACTGTGAAGTGTGTATATACAGTATTACGTATCATGTCATCATTTACATTATCTTGTTAGATTCAGCCTGGGTAGGTGAGGCTGGTGTTCTGTCTATGTGAAGTGTGTATATACAGTATTACATATCATATACATTATATTGTTAGATTCAGCCTGGGTAGGTGAGGTTGGTGTTCTGTCTATGTGAAGTGTGTATATACAGTATTACATATCATTTACATTGTATTATTAGATTCAGCCTGGGTAGGTGAGGCTGGTGTTCTGTCTATGTGAAGTGTGTATATACAGTATTATGTATCATTTACATTGTATTGTTAGATTCAGCCTGGGTAGGTGAGGCTGGTGTTCTGTCACTGTGAAGTGTGTATATACAGTATTACGTATCATTTACATGGTCTTGTTAGATTCAGCCTGGGTAGGTGAGGCTGGTGTTCTGTCTATGTGAAGTGTGTATATACAGTATTACGTATCATTTACATGGTCTTGTTAGATTCAGCCTGGGTAGGTGAGGCTGGTGTTCTGTCTATGTGAAGTGTGTATATACAGTATTACGTATCATTTACATTGTATTGTTAGATTTAGCCTGGGTAGGTGAGGCTGGTGTTCTGTCTATGTGAAGTGTGTATATACAGTATTACGTATCATTTACATTGTCTTGTTAGATTCAGCCTGGGTAGGTGAGGCTGGTGTTCTGTCTATGTGAAGTGTGTATATACAGTATTACGTATCATTTACATTGTATTGTTAGATTCAGCCTGGGTAGGTGAGGCTGGTGTTCTGTCTATGTGAAGTGTGTATATACAGTATTACGTATCATTTACATTGTATTGTTAGATTCAGCCTGGGTAGGTGAGGCTGGTGTTCTGTCTATGTGAAGTGTGTATATACAGTATTACGTATCATGTCATCATTTACATTATCTTGTTAGATTCAGCCTGGGTAAGTGAGGCTGGTGTTCTGTCTATGTGAAGTGTGTATATACAGTATTACGTATCATTTACATTGTCTTGTTAGATTCAGCCTGGGTAGGTGAGGCTGGTGTTCTGTCTATGTGAAGTGTGTATATACAGTATTACGTATCATTTACATTGTCTTGTTAGATTTAGCCTGGGTAGGTGAGGTTGGTGTTCTGTCTATGTGAAGTGTGTATATACAGTATTACGTATCATTTACATTGTATTGTTAGATTCAGCCTGGGTAGGTGAGGCTGGTGTTCTCTCTATGTGAAGTGTGTATATACAGTATTACGTATCATTTACATTGTATTGTTAGATTCAGCCTGGGTAGGTGAGGCTGGTGTTCTGTCTATGTGAAGTGTGTATATACAGTATTACGTATCATTTACATTGTATTGTTAGATTCAGCCTGGGTAGGTGAGGCTGGTGTTATGTCTATGTGAAGTGTGTATATACAGTATTACGTATCATTTACATTGTCTTGTTAGATTCAGCCTGGGTAGGTGAGGCTGGTGTTCTGTCTATGTGAAGTGTGTATATACATTATTACGTATCATTTACATTGTATTGTTAGATTCAGCCTGGGTAAGTGAGGCTGGTGTTCTGTCTATGTGAAGTGTGTATATACAGTATTACGTATCATTTACATTGTCTTGTTAGATTCAGCCTGGGTAGGTGAGGCTGGTGTTCTGTCTCTGTGAAGTGTGTATATACAGTATTACATATCATTTACATTGTATTGTTAGATTCAGCCTGGGTAGGTGAGGCTGGTGTTCTGTCTATGTGAAGTGTGTATATACATTATTACGTATCATTTACATTATCTTGTTAGATTCAGCCTGGGTAGGTGAGGCTGGTGTTCTGTCTATGTGAAGTGTGTATATACAGTATTACGTATCATTTACATTGTATTGTTAGATTCAGCCTGGGTAGGTGAGGCTGGTGTTCTGTCTATGTGAAGTGTGTATATACAGTATTACGTATCATTTACATTGTATTGTTAGATTCAGCCTGGGTAGGTGAGGCTGGTGTTCTGTCTATGTGAAGTGTGTATATACAGTATTACGTATCATTTACATTGTATTGTTAGATTCAGCCTGGGTAGGTGAGGCTGGTGTTCTGTCTATGTGAAGTGTGTATATACAGTATTACGTATCATTTACATTGTATTGTTAGATTCAGCCTGGGTAAGTGAGGCTGGTGTTCTGTCTATGTGAAGTGTGTATATACAGTATTACGTATCATTTACATTGTCTTGTTAGATTCAGCCTGGGTAGGTGAGGCTGGTGTTCTGTCTATGTGAAGTGTGTATATACAGTATTACGTATCATTTACATTGTATTGTTAGATTCAGCCTGGGTAGGTGAGGCTGGTGTTCTGTCTATGTGAAGTGTGTATATACAGTATTACGTATCATTTACATTGTATTGTTAGATTCAGCCTGGGTAAGTGAGGCTGGTGTTCTGTCTATGTGAAGTGTGTATATACAGTATTACGTATCATTTACATTGTCTTGTTAGATTCAGCCTGGGTAGGTGAGGCTGGTGTTCTGTCTATGTGAAGTGTGTATATACAGTATTACGTATCATTTACATTGTATTGTTAGATTCAGCCTGGGTAGGTGAGGCTGGTGTTCTGTCTATGTGAAGTGTGTATATACAGTATTACGTATCATTTACATTGTATTATTAGATTCAGCCTGGGTAGGTGAGGCTGGTGTTCTGTCTCTGTGAAGTGTGTATATACAGTATTACGTATCATTTACATGGTCTTGTTAGATTCAGCCTGGGTAGGTGAGGCTGGTGTTATGTCTCTGTGAAGTGTGTATATACAGTATTACGTATCATGTCATTATTTACATTGTATTATTAGATTCAGCCTGGGTAGGTGAGGCTGGTGTTCTGTCTATGTGAAGTGTGTATATACAGTATTACGTATCATTTACATTGTATTGTTAGATTCAGCCTGGGTAGGTGAGGCTAGTGTTATGTCTATGTGAAGTGTGTATATACAGTATTACGTATCATTTACATTGTCTTGTTAGATTTAGCCTGGGTAGGTGAGGCTGGTGTTCTGTCTATGTGAAGTGTGTATATACAGTATTACGTATCATTTACATTGTATTGTTAGATTCAGCCTGGGTAGGTGAGGCTGGTGTTCTGTCTATGTGAAGTGTGTATATACAGTATTACGTATCATTTACATTGTCTTGTTAGATTCAGCCTGGGTAGGTGAGGCTGGTGTTCTGTCTATGTGAAGTGTGTATATACAGTATTACGTATCATTTACATTGTATTGTTAGATTCAGCCTGGGTAGGTGAGGCTGGTGTTCTCTCTATGTGAAGTGTGTATATACAGTATTACGTATCATGTCATCATTTACATTGTATTGTTAGATTCAGCCTGGGTAGGTGAGGCTGGTGTTCTGTCTCTGTGAAGTGTGTATATACAGTATTACGTATCATTTACATTGTATTGTTAGATTCAGCCTGGGTAGGTGAGGTTTGTTTTCTTTTTATGTGAAGTGTGTATATACAGTATTACGTATCATGTCATCATTTACATTGTCTTGTTAGATTCAGCCTGGGTAGGTGAGGCTGGTGTTCTGTCTATGTGAAGTGTGTATATACAGTATTACGTATCATTTACATTATCTTGTTAGATTCAGCCTGGGTAGGTGAGGCTGGTGTTCTGTCTATGTGAAGTGTGTATATACAGTATTACGTATCATTTACATTGTCTTGTTAGATTCAGCCTGGGTAGGTGAGGCTGGTGTTCTGTCTATGTGAAGTGTGTATATACAGTATTACGTATCATTTACATTGTATTGTTAGATTCAGCCTGGGTAGGTGAGGCTGGTGTTCTGTCTATGTGAAGTGTGTATATACAGTATTACGTATCATTTACATTGTATTGTTAGATTCAGCCTGGGTAGGTGAGGCTGGTGTTCTGTCTATGTGAAGTGTGTATATACAGTATTACGTATCATTTACATTGTATTGTTAGATTCAGCCTGGGTAGGTGAGGCTGGTGTTCTGTCTATGTGAAGTGTGTATATACAGTATTACGTATCATATACATTGTATTGTTAGATTCAGCCTGGGTAGGTGAGGCTGGTGTTCTGTCTATGTGAAGTGTGTATATACAGTATTACGTATCATTTACATTGTATTGTTAGATTCAGCCTGGGTAGGTGAGGCTGGTGTTCTGTCTATGTGAAGTGTGTATATACAGTATTACGTATCATTTACATTGTCTTGTTAGATTCAGCCTGGGTAGGTGAGGCTGGTGTTCTGTCTATGTGAAGTGTGTATATACAGTATTACGTATCATTTACATTGTCTTGTTAGATTCAGCCTGGGTAGGTGAGGCTGGTGTTATGTCTATGTGAAGTGTGTATATACAGTATTACGTATCATTTACATTGTCTTGTTAGATTCAGCCTGGGTAGGTGAGGCTGGTGTTCTGTCTCTGTGAAGTGTGTATATACAGTATTACGTATCATTTACATTGTCTTGTTAGATTCAGCCTGGGTAGGTGAGGCTGGTGTTCTGTCTATGTGAAGTGTGTATATACAGTATTACGTATCATTTACATTGTCTTGTTAGATTCAGCCTGGGTAGGTGAGGCTGGTGTTATGTCTATGTGAAGTGTGTATATACAGTATTACGTATCATTTACATTGTCTTGTTAGATTCAGCCTGGGTAGGTGAGGTTGGTGTTCTGTCACTGTGAAGTGTGTATATACAGTATTACGTATCATTTACATTGTATTGTTAGATTCAGCCTGGGTAGGTGAGGCTGGTGTTCTGTCTATGTGAAGTGTGTATATACAGTATTACGTATCATTTACATTGTATTGTTAGATTCAGCCTGGGTAGGTGAGGCTGGTGTTCTGTCTCTGTGAAGTGTGTATATACAGTATTACGTATCATTTACATTGTATTGTAAGATTCAGCCTGGGTAGGTGAGGCTGGTGTTCTGTCTATGTGAAGTGTGTATATACAGTATTACGTATCATTTACATTGTATTATTAGATTCAGCCTGGGTAGGTGAGGCTGGTGTTCTGTCTATGTGAAGTGTGTATATACAGTATTACGTATCATTTACATTGTCTTGTTAGATTTAGCCTGGGTAGGTGAGGCTGGTGTTCTCTCTATGTGAAGTGTGTATATACAGTATTACGTATCATTTACATTGTATTGTTAGATTTAGCCTGGGTAGGTGAGGCTGGTGTTCTGTCTATGTGAAGTGTGTATATACAGTATTACGTATCATATACATTATATTGTAAGCTTTAGCCTGGGTAGGTGAGGCTGGTGTTCTGTCTATGTGAAGTGTGTATATACAGTATTACGTATCATTTACATTGTATTGTTAGATTTAGCCTGGGTAGGTGAGGCTGGTGTTCTGTCTATGTGAAGTGTGTATATACAGTATTACGTATCATTTACATTGTATTATTAGATTCAGCCTGGGTAAGTGAGGCTGGTGTTCTGTCTATGTGAAGTGAGTATATACAGTATTACGTATCATTTACATTGTCTTGTTAGCTTCAGCCTGGGTAGGTGAGGCTGGTGTTCTGTCTATGTGAAGTGTGTATATACAGTATTACGTATCATGTCATCATTTACATTGTATTATTAGATTCAGCCTGGGTAGGTGAGGCTGGTGTTCTGTCTCTGTGAAGTGTGTATATACAGTATTACGTATCATTTACATTGTATTGTTAGATTCAGCCTGGGTAGGTGAGGCTGGTGTTCTGTCTATGTGAAGTGTGTATATACAGTATTACGTATCATTTACATTGTATTGTTAGATTCAGCCTGGGTAGGTGAGGCTGGTGTTCTGTCTATGTGAAGTGTGTATATACAGTATTACGTATCATTTACATTGTCTTGTTAGATTCAGCCTGGGTAGGTGAGGCTGGTGTTCTGTCTCTGAAGTGTGTATATACAGTATTACGTATCATTTACATTGTATTGTTAGATTCAGCCTGGGTAGGTGAGGCTGGTGTTCTGTCTATGTGAAGTGTGTATATACAGTATTACGTATCATTTACATTGTATTGTTAGATTCAGCCTGGGTAGGTGAGGCTGGTGTTCTGTCTCTGTGAAGTGTGTATATACAGTATTACGTATCATTTACATTGTATTGTTAGATTCAGCCTGGGTAGGTGAGGCTGGTGTTCTCTCTATGTGAAGTGTGTATATACAGTATTACGTATCATTTACATTGTATTATTAGATTCAGCCTGGGTAGGTGAGGCTGGTGTTCTGTCTATGTGAAGTGTGTATATACAGTATTACGTATCATTTACATTGTCTTGTTAGATTCAGCCTGGGTAGGTGAGGCTGGTGTTCTGTCTATGTGAAGTGTGTATATACAGTATTACGTATCATTTACATTGTATTGTTAGATTCAGCCTGGGTAGGTGAGGCTGGTGTTCTGTCTATGTGAAGTGTGTATATACAGTATTACATATCATTTACATTGTCTTGTTAGATTTAGCCTGGGTAGGTGAGGTTGGTGTTCTGTCTATGTGAAGTGTGTATATACAGTATTACGTATCATTTACATTGTATTGTTAGATTCAGCCTGGGTAGGTGAGGCTGGTGTTCTGTCTATGTGAAGTGTGTATATACAGTATTACGTATCATTTACATTGTATTGTTAGATTCAGCCTGGGTAGGTGAGGCTGGTGTTCTGTCTATGTGAAGTGTGTATATACAGTATTACGTATCATTTACATTGTATTGTTAGATTCAGCCTGGGTAGGTGAGGCTGGTGTTCTGTCTATGTGAAGTGTGTATATACAGTATTACGTATCATGTCATCATTTACATTGTATTATTAGATTCAGCCTGGGTAGGTGAGGCTGGTGTTCTGTCTATGTGAAGTGTGTATATACAGTATTACGTATCATTTACATTGTATTGTTAGATTCAGCCTGGGTAGGTGAGGCTGGTGTTCTGTCTATGTGAAGTGTGTATATACAGTATTACGTATCATTTACATTGTATTGTTAGCTTAAGCCTAGGTAGGTGAGGCTGGTGTTCTGTCTATGTGAAGTGTGTATATACAGTATTACATATCATTTACATTGTCTTGTTAGATTTAGCCTGGGTAGGTGAGGTTGGTGTTCTGTCTATGTGAAGTGTGTATATACAGTATTACGTATCATTTACATTGTATTGTTAGATTCAGCCTGGGTAGGTGAGGCTGGTGTTCTGTCTATGTGAAGTGTGTATATACAGTATTACGTATCATTTACATTGTATTGTTAGATTCAGCCTGGGTAGGTGAGGCTGGTGTTCTGTCTATGTGAAGTGTGTATATACAGTATTACGTATCATTTACATTGTATTGTTAGATTCAGCCTGGGTAAGTGAGGCTGGTGTTCTGTCTATGTGAAGTGTGTATATACAGTATTACGTATCATTTACATTGTCTTGTTAGATTCAGCCTGGGTAAGTGAGGCTGGTGTTCTGTCTATGTGAAGTGTGTATATACAGTATTACATATCATGTCATCATTTACATTGTATTGTTAGATTCAGCCTGGGTAGGTGAGGCTGGTGTTCTGTCTATGTGAAGTGTGTATATACAGTATTACGTATCATTTACATTGTATTGTTAGATTCAGCCTGGGTAGGTGAGGTTGGTGTTCTGTCTATGTGAAGTGTGTATATACAGTATTACGTATCATTTACATTGTATTGTTAGATTCAGCCTGGGTAGGTGAGGCTGGTGTTCTGTCTATGTGAAGTGTGTATATACAGTATTACGTATCATTTACATTATCTTGTTAGATTCAGCCTGGGTAGGTGAGGCTGGTGTTCTGTCTATGTGAAGTGTGTATATACAGTATTACGTATCATTTACATTGTATTGTTAGCTTTAGCCTGGGTAGGTGAGGCTGGTGTTCTGTCTCTGTGAAGTGTGTATATACAGTATTACGTATCATTTACATTGTATTGTTAGATTCAGCCTGGGTAGGTGAGGCTGGTGTTCTGTCTATGTGAAGTGTGTATATACAGTATTACGTATCATTTACATTGTCTTGTTAGATTCAGCCTGGGTAGGTGAGGCTGGTGTTCTGTCTATGTGAAGTGTGTATATACAGTATTACGTATCATTTACATTGTATTATTAGATTCAGCCTGGGTAGGTGAGGCTGGTGTTCTGTCTATGTGAAGTGTGTATATACAGTATTACATATCATTTACATTGTATTGTTAGATTTAGCCTGGGTAGGTGAGGCTGGTGTTCTGTCTATGTGAAGTGTGTATATACAGTATTACGTATCATTTACATTGTCTTGTTAGATTCAGCCTGGGTAGGTGAGGCTGGTGTTCTGTCTATGTGAAGTGTGTATATACAGTATTACGTATCATTTACATTGTCTTGTTAGATTTAGCCTGGGTAGGTGAGGCTGGTGTTCTGTCTATGTGAAGTGTGTATATACATTATTACGTATCATATCATCATTTACATTGTATTATTAGATTCAGCCTGGGTAGGTGAGGCTGGTGTTCTGTCTATGTGAAGTGTGTATATACAGTATTACGTATCATTTACATTGTCTTGTTAGATTCAGCCTGGGTAGGTGAGGCTGGTGTTCTGTCTATGTGAAGTGTGTATATACAGTATTACGTATCATTTACATTGTCTTGTTAGATTCAGCCTGGGTAGGTGAGGCTGGTGTTCTGTCTCTGTGAAGTGTGTATATACAGTATTACGTATCATTTACATTGTCTTGTTAGATTCAGCCTGGGTAGGTGAGGCTGGTGTTCTGTCTATGTGAAGTGTGTATATACAGTATTACATATCATTTACATTGTATTGTTAGATTCAGCCTGGGTAGGTGAGGCTGGTGTTCTGTCTCTGTGAAGTGTGTATATACAGTATTACGTATCATATCATCATTTACATTGTATTATTAGATTCAGCCTGGGTAGGTGAGGCTGGTGTTCTGTCTATGTGAAGTGTGTATATACAGTATTACGTATCATTTACATTGTCTTGTTAGATTCAGCCTGGGTAGGTGAGGCTGGTGTTCTGTCTATGTGAAGTGTGTATATACAGTATTACGTATCATATACATTATATTGTTAGATTCAGCCTGGGTAGGTGAGGCTGGTGTTCTGTCTATGTGAAGTGTGTATATACAGTATTACATATCATTTACATTGTCTTGTTAGCTTCAGCCTGGGTAGGTGAGGCTGGTGTTCTGTCTATGTGAAGTGTGTATATACAGTATTACGTATCATTTACATTGTATTATTAGATTCAGCCTGGGTAGGTGAGGCTGGTGTTCTGTCTATGTGAAGTGTGTATATACAGTATTACGTATCATTTACATTGTCTTGTTAGCTTCAGCCTGGGTAGGTGAGGCTGGTGTTCTGTCTATGTGAAGTGTGTATATACAGTATTACGTATCATTTACATTGTATTGTTAGATTCAGCCTGGGTAGGTGAGGCTGGTGTTCTGTCTATGTGAAGTGTGTATATACAGTATTACGTATCATTTACATGGTCTTGTTAGATTCAGCCTGGGTAGGTGAGGCTGGTGTTCTGTCTATGTGAAGTGTGTATATACAGTATTACGTATCATTTACATTGTATTATTAGATTCAGCCTGGGTAGGTGAGGCTGGTGTTCTGTCTCTGTGAAGTGTGTATATACAGTATTACGTATCATTTACATTGTATTATTAGATTCAGCCTGGGTAGGTGAGGCTGGTGTTCTGTCTCTGTGAAGTGTGTATATACAGTATTACGTATCATTTACATGGTCTTGTTAGATTCAGCCTGGGTAGGTGAGGCTGGTGTTATGTCTATGTGAAGTGTGTATATACAGTATTACGTATCATTTACATGGTCTTGTTAGATTCAGCCTGGGTAGGTGAGGCTGGTGTTCTGTCTATGTGAAGTGTGTATATACAGTATTACGTATCATATCATCATTTACATTGTATTATTAGATTCAGCCTGGGTAGGTGAGGCTGGTGTTCTGTCTATGTGAAGTGTGTATATACAGTATTACGTATCATTTACATTGTATTGTTAGATTCAGCCTGGGTAGGTGAGGCTGGTGTTCTGTCTATGTGAAGTGTGTATATACAGTATTACGTATCATTTACATTGTCTTGTTAGATTCAGCCTGGGTAGGTGAGGCTGGTGTTCTGTCTATGTGAAGTGTGTATATACAGTATTACGTATCATTTACATTGTATTGTTAGATTCAGCCTGGGTAGGTGAGGCTGGTGTTCTGTCTATGTGAAGTGAGTATATACAGTATTACGTATCATTTACATTGTCTTGTTAGATTCAGCCTGGGTAGGTGAGGCTGGTGTTCTGTCTATGTGAAGTGAGTATATACAGTATTACGTATCATTTACATTGTCTTGTTAGATTCAGCCTGGGTAGGTGAGGCTGGTGTTCTGTCTCTGTGAAGTGTGTATATACAGTATTACGTATCATTTACATTGTCTTGTTAGATTCAGCCTGGGTAGGTGAGGCTGGTGTTCTGTCTATGTGAAGTGAGTATATACAGTATTACGTATCATTTACATTGTCTTGTTAGATTCAGCCTGGGTAGGTGAGGCTGGTGTTCTGTCTATGTGAAGTGTGTATATACAGTATTACGTATCATTTACATTGTCTTGTTAGATTCAGCCTGGGTAGGTGAGGCTGGTGTTCTGTCTATGTGAAGTGTGTATATACAGTATTACGTATCATTTACATTGTATTGTTAGATTCAGCCTGGGTAGGTGAGGCTGGTGTTCTGTCTATGTGAAGTGTGTATATACAGTATTACGTATCATTTACATTGTATTGTTAGATTCAGCCTGGGTAGGTGAGGCTGGTGTTCTGTCTATGTGAAGTGTGTATATACAGTATTACGTATCATTTACATTGTCTTGTTAGATTCAGCCTGGGTAGGTGAGGCTGGTGTTCTGTCTATGTGAAGTGTGTATATACAGTATTACGTATCATTTACATTATCTTGTTAGATTCAGCCTGGGTAGGTGAGGCTGGTGTTCTGTCTATGTGAAGTGTGTATATACAGTATTACGTATCATTTACATTGTATTGTTAGCTTCAGCCTGGGTAGGTGAGGCTGGTGTTCTGTCTATGTGAAGTGTGTATATACATTATTACGTATCATTTACATTGTCTTGTTAGATTCAGCCTGGGTAGGTGAGGCTGGTGTTCTGTCTATGTGAAGTGTGTATATACAGTATTACGTATCATTTACATTGTATTGTTAGATTCAGCCTGGGTAGGTGAGGCTGGTGTTCTGTCTATGTGAAGTGAGTATATACAGTATTACGTATCATTTACATTGTATTATTAGATTCAGCCTGGGTAGGTGAGGCTGGTGTTCTGTCTATGTGAAGTGTGTATATACAGTATTACGTATCATTTACATTGTATTGTTAGCTTCAGCCTGGGTAGGTGAGGCTGGTGTTCTGTCTATGTGAAGTGTGTATATACATTATTACGTATCATTTACATTGTCTTGTTAGATTCAGCCTGGGTAGGTGAGGCTGGTGTTCTGTCTATGTGAAGTGTGTATATACAGTATTACGTATCATTTACATTGTATTGTTAGATTCAGCCTGGGTAGGTGAGGCTGGTGTTCTGTCTATGTGAAGTGAGTATATACAGTATTACGTATCATTTACATTGTATTATTAGATTCAGCCTGGGTAGGTGAGGCTGGTGTTCTGTCTCTGTGAAGTGTGTATATACAGTATTACGTATCATATACATTATATTGTAAGCTTTAGCCTGGGTAGGTGAGGCTGGTGTTCTGTCTATGTGAAGTGTGTATATACAGTATTACGTATCATTTACATTGTCTTGTTAGATTCAGCCTGGGTAGGTGAGGCTGGTGTTCTGTCTATGTGAAGTGTGTATATACAGTATTACGTATCATTTACATTGTATTGTTAGATTCAGCCTGGGTAGGTGAGGCTGGTGTTCTGTCTATGTGAAGTGTGTATATACAGTATTACGTATCATTTACATTGTATTGTTAGATTCAGCCTGGGTAGGTGAGGCTGGTGTTCTGTCTATGTGAAGTGTGTATATACAGTATTACGTATCATATACATTATATTGTAAGCTTTAGCCTGGGTAGGTGAGGCTGGTGTTCTGTCTATGTGAAGTGTGTATATACAGTATTACATATCATTTACATTGTATTATTAGATTCAGCCTGGGTAAGTGAGGCTGGTGTTCTGTCTATGTGAAGTGAGTATATACAGTATTACGTATCATTTACATTGTCTTGTTAGCTTCAGCCTGGGTAGGTGAGGCTGGTGTTCTGTCTATGTGAAGTGTGTATATACAGTATTACGTATCATGTCATCATTTACATTGTATTATTAGATTCAGCCTGGGTAGGTGAGGCTGGTGTTATGTCTATGTGAAGTGTGTATATACAGTATTTTGTATCATTTACATTGTATTATTAGATTCAGCCTGGGTAGGTGAGGCTGGTGTTCTGTCTATGTGAAGTGTGTATATACAGTATTACGTATCATTTACATTGTATTGTTAGATTCAGCCTGGGTAGGTGAGGCTGGTGTTCTGTCTATGTGAAGTGTGTATATACAGTATTACGTATCATTTACATTGTCTTGTTAGCTTCAGCCTGGGTAGGTGAGGCTGGTGTTCTGTCTATGTGAAGTGTGTATATACAGTATTACGTATCATTTACATTGTATTGTTAGCTTCAGCCTGGGTAGGTGAGGCTGGTGTTCTCTCTATGTGAAGTGTGTATATACAGTATTACGTATCATTTACATTGTATTATTAGATTCAGCCTGGGTAGGTGAGGCTGGTGTTCTGTCTATGTGAAGTGTGTATATACAGTATTACGTATCATTTACATTGTATTGTTAGATTCAGCCTGGGTAGGTGAGGCTGGTGTTCTGTCTCTGTGAAGTGTGTATATACAGTATTACATATCATTTACATTGTATTGTTAGATTCAGCCTGGGTAGGTGAGGCTGGTGTTCTGTCTATGTGAAGTGTGTATATACAGTATTACGTATCATTTACATGGTCTTGTTAGATTCAGCCTGGGTAGGTGAGGCTGGTGTTCTGTCTGTGTGAAGTGTGTATATACAGTATTACGTATCATTTACATTGTATTGTTAGATTCAGCCTGGGTAGGTGAGGCTGGTGTTCTGTCTATGTGAAGTGTGTATATACAGTATTACGTATCATTTACATGGTCTTGTTAGATTCAGCCTGGGTAGGTGAGGCTGGTGTTCTGTCTGTGTGAAGTGTGTATATACAGTATTACGTATCATTTACATTGTATTATTAGATTCAGCCTGGGTAGGTGAGGCTGGTGTTCTGTCTATGTGAAGTGTGTATATACAGTATTACGTATCATTTACATTGTATTGTTGGCTTTAGCCTGGGTAGGTGAGGCTGGTGTTCTGTCTATGTGAAGTGTGTATATACAGTATTACGTATCATTTACATTGTATTGTTAGCTTCAGCCTAGGTAGGTGAGGCTGGTGTTCTGTCTCTGTGAAGTGTGTATATACAGTATTACGTATCATTTACATTGTATTATTAGATTCAGCCTGGGTAGGTGAGGCTGGTGTTCTGTCTATGTGAAGTGTGTATATACAGTATTACGTATCATTTACATTGTATTGTTAGATTCAGCCTGGGTAGGTGAGGCTGGTGTTCTGTCTATGTGAAGTGTGTATATACAGTATTACGTATCATTTACATTGTATTGTTAGATTCAGCCTGGGTAGGTGAGGCTGGTGTTCTGTCTCTGTGAAGTGTGTATATACAGTATTACGTATCATTTACATTGTCTTGTTAGATTCAGCCTGGGTAAGTGAGGCTAGTGTTCTGTCTATGTGAAGTGTGTATATACAGTATTACGTATCATTTACATTGTATTGTTAGATTCAGCCTGGGTAGGTGAGGCTGGTGTTATGTCTATGTGAAGTGTGTATATACAGTATTACGTATCATGTCATCATTTACATTGTATTGTTAGATTCAGCCTGGGTAGGTGAGGCTGGTGTTCTGTCTCTGTGAAGTGTGTATATACAGTATTACGTATCATTTACATTGTCTTGTTAGCTTCAGCCTGGGTAGGTGAGGCTGGTGTTCTGTCTATGTGAAGTGTGTATATACAGTATTACGTATCATTTATATTGTATTGTTAGATTCAGCCTGGGTAGGTGAGGCTGGTGTTCTGTCTATGTGAAGTGTGTATATACAGTATTACGTATCATTTACATTATCTTGTTAGATTCAGCCTGGGTAGGTGAGGCTGGTGTTATGTCTATGTGAAGTGTGTATATACAGTATTACGTATCATTTACATTATCTTGTTAGATTCAGCCTGGGTAGGTGAGGTTGGTGTTCTGTCTATGTGAAGTGTGTATATACAGTATTACGTATCATTTACATTGTATTGTTAGATTCAGCCTGGGTAGGTGAGGCTGGTGTTCTGTCTATGTGAAGTGTGTATATACAGTATTACGTATCATTTACATTGTATTGTTAGATTCAGCCTGGGTAGGTGAGGCTGGTGTTCTGTCTATGTGAAGTGTGTATATACAGTATTACGTATCATTTACATTGTCTTGTTAGATTCAGCCTGGGTAGGTGAGGCTGGTGTTCTGTCTATGTGAAGTGTGTATATACAGTATTACGTATCATATCATCATTTACATTGTATTATTAGATTCAGCCTGGGTAGGTGAGGCTGGTGTTCTATCTATGTGAAGTGTGTATATACAGTATTACGTATCATATCATCATTTACATTGTATTATTAGATTCAGCCTGGGTAGGTGAGGCTGGTGTTCTGTCTATGTGAAGTGTGTATATACAGTATTACGTATCATTTACATTATCTTGTTAGATTCAGCCTGGGTAGGTGAGGCTGGTGTTCTGTCTATGTGAAGTGTGTATATACAGTATTACGTATCATATACATTATATTGTTAGATCCAGCCAGGGTAGGTGAGGCTGGTGTTCTGTCTCTGTGAAGTGTGTATATACAGTATTACGTATCATTTACATTGTATTGTTAGATTCAGCCTGGGTAGGTGAGGCTGGTGTTCTGTCTATGTGAAGTGTGTATATACAGTATTACGTATCATTTACATTGTATTATTAGATTCAGCCTGGGTAGGTGAGGCTGGTGTTCTGTCTATGTGAAGTGTGTATATACAGTATTACGTATCATTTACATTGTATTGTTAGATTCAGCCTGGGTAGGTGAGGCTGGTGTTCTGTCTATGTGAAGTGTGTATATACAGTATTACGTATCATGTCATCATTTACATGGTCTTGTTAGATTCAGCCTGGGTAGGTGAGGCTGGTGTTCTGTCTATGTGAAGTGTGTATATACAGTATTACATATCATATACATTATATTGTTAGCTTTAGCCTGGGTAGGTGAGGCTGGTGTTCTGTCTATGTGAAGTGTGTATATACAGTATTACGTATCATATACATTGTATTGTTAGCTTCAGCCTAGGTAGGTGAGGCTGGTGTTCTGTCTATGTGAAGTGTGTATATACAGTATTACGTATCATTTACATTGTATTGTTAGATTCAGCCTGGGTAGGTGAGGCTGGTGTTCTGTCTCTGTGAAGTGTGTATATACAGTATTACGTATCATTTACATTGTATTGTTAGATTCAGCCTGGGTAGGTGAGGCTGGTGTTCTGTCTATGTGAAGTGTGTATATACAGTATTACGTATCATTTACATTGTATTGTTAGATTCAGCCTGGGTAGGTGAGGCTGGTGTTCTGTCTCTGTGAAGTGTGTATATACAGTATTACGTATAATGTCATCAGTTACATTGTCTTGTTAGATTCAGCCTGGGTAGGTGAGGCTGGTGTTCAGTCTATGTGAAGTGTGTATATACAGTATTACGTATCATTTACATTGTATTATTAGATTTAGCCTGGGTAGGTGAGGCTGGTGTTCTGTCTATGTGAAGTGTGTATATACAGTATTACGTATCATTTACATTGTATTGTTAGATTCAGCCTGGGTAGGTGAGGCTGGTGTTCTGTCTATGTGAAGTGTGTATATACAGTATTACGTATCATTTACATTGTATTATTAGATTTAGCCTGGGTAGGTGAGGCTGGTGTTATGTCTATGTGAAGTGTGTATATACAGTATTACGTATCATTTACATTGTATTATTAGATTTAGCCTGGGTAGGTGAGGCTGGTGTTATGTCTATGTGAAGTGTGTATATACAGTATTACGTATCATTTACATTGTATTATTAGATTCAGCCTGGGTAGGTGAGGCTGGTGTTCTGTCTATGTGAAGTGTGTATATACAGTATTACGTATCATTTACATTGTCTTGTTAGATTCAGCCTGGGTAGGTGAGGCTGGTGTTATGTCTATGTGAAGTGTGTATATACAGTATTACGTATCATTTACATTGTCTTGTTAGATTCAGCCTGGGTAGGTGAGGCTGGTGTTCTGTCTATGTGAAGTGTGTATATACAGTATTACATATCATTTACATTGTCTTGTTAGATTCAGCCTGGGTAGGTGAGGCTGGTGTTCTGTCTCTGTGAAGTGTGTATATACAGTATTACGTATCATTTACATTGTATTATTAGATTCAGCCTGGGTAGGTGAGGCTGGTGTTCTGTCTATGTGAAGTGTGTATATACAGTATTACGTATCATATACATTATATTGTTAGATTCAGCCTGGGTAGGTGAGGCTGGTGTTCTGTCTATGTGAAGTGTGTATATACAGTATTACGTATCATTTACATTGTCTTGTTAGATTCAGCCTGGGTAGGTGAGGCTGGTGTTATGTCTATGTGAAGTGTGTATATACAGTATTACGTATCATTTACATTGTCTTGTTAGATTCAGCCTGGGTAGGTGAGGCTGGTGTTCTGTCTATGTGAAGTGTGTATATACAGTATTACGTATCATTTACATTGTCTTGTTAGATTCAGCCTGGGTAGGTGAGGCTGGTGTTCTGTCTATGTGAAGTGTGTATATACAGTATTACGTATCATTTACATTGTATTGTTAGATTCAGCCTGGGTAGATGAGGCTGGTGTTCTGTCTATGTGAACAGCCTTCAGAGGATGTCTATGTCCTTATCACTGGGTAATAAAATAGCATTATCCAGCATCAACGGAAGAGAACAGCTTATCCCCTGAAGTCCTGGCAAATGTCATCTCTTGGATAATGGTGACAGCTACAGGCTACTTCTCTGGGATTTATCAAGTGGACAAAGAAAACATAGGATTGTATTGGTTACGACAATCTTCAAGGTGTGCCATAGCACCAAGGTAACAGGCGTGCCCACAGGCATTAGTTATAGTGTAGATAGATTTATATCAATAATTGCACTCTCTGGATTTAAACACAGCAACTTTAATGTGTGACGTTTCGGGGCATTCACCCCTTCCTCAGACAACCATAAAGTGAACAAAACAGTGCTTAAATAATCAAACAGGCTCCTCCTACTTCCTCCACAGCCAATCACAAAGGTATCACAACTGATTACTTACTAATTACAATCATGTGGTAATATATACGCAAACATATTATAAATATAAAAAAGAAAATTTATGCTTACCTGATAAATTTTTTAATTTTTTTTACATGATGAGTCCACGGATCATCTTAATTACTAATGGGATATTAACCTCCTGGTCAGCAGGAGGCGGCAAAGAGCACCACAGCAGAGCTGTTAAATAGCTCCTCCCTTCCCTCCCACTCCAGTCATTCGACCAAAGTAAAGGAAAGAAAGGAAAAGCCAAGGTACAGAGGTGTCTGAAGTTTATAATAACCAACAACCTGTCTTACAAGACCAGGGCGGGCTGTGGACTCATCGTGTCAAAAAAGAAATAAATTTATCAGGTAAGCATAAATTTTCTTTTCTTTTTTAGGACACGATGAGTCCACGGATGGGTCCATGGGATTCAATACCCAAGCTAGAGTACACAGATGATATGGGATGGACAAGACAGGGAACCTAAACGGAAGGCACAACTGCTTGAAGAACCTTTCTCCCAAAAGCGGCCTCAGCCGAGGCAAGTGTGTCAAACTTGTAAAACTTTGAAAAAGTGTGGAGAGGACTAAGTTTACCCATCTTTTTAACAAAGTTAAGTTTTTAACAAAGTTCAATAAAAGTTACATTTTAAACAAATTTTTCTATCTCTACACATCAGTCTGGGCAAAGAGTGCTACACAAGTATTTCTTTCTGGGGACTCTAAACCCAATTGTTTATACAAATGTTGTATTAAATGCTAGCACCACTTCTCACAAAAAGACATTATACTGATACCAACACAATAGGTATCATAAGTAACAAAAATAATTGAGAAGCTTGCCTGTATAGGTCCCTTGCTATTCTTGTGTATAGTGTATATGACTAAGTTTCAGCCTTGCAAATCTGTTTCACAGAAGCTTCATTTTTGAATGCCAATGAGGAAGCAACAGCCCTCGTGGAATGAGCCGTAACCCTCTCCGGAGGCTGCTGTCCAGCAGTCCCATATGCTAAACGTATGATACTCTTCAGCCAAAAAGAAAGAGAAGTAGCCGTATCTTTCTGTCCCTTACATTTTCCTTAGAAAATCACAAACAAAGAAGAAGATTGACGAAAGTCCTTAGTCGCCTGCAGGTAAAACTTTAAAGCACGAACCACGTCCAAATTGTGCAGAAGCCGTTCTTTCTGAGGAGGAGGATTAGGACACAAAGAAGGAACAACAATCTCCTGATTAATGTTCCAATCAGAAACAACCTTAGGAAGAAATCCTAATTTAGTACGTAAAACTACCTTATCTGAATGGAAAATAAGGTAAGGAGATTCGTACTGCAAAGCCGAGAGCTCCGACACTCTACCAGCTGAAGAAATAGCAACAAGAAATAAAACTTTCCAAGATAACAACTTAATATCTAAGGAATGCATAGGCTCAAACGGAGCCCCTTGAAGAACTTTGAGAACTAAATTAAGACTCCATAGAGGAGTAACTGGTTTGAACACAGGCCTGATCCTGACCAAGGCCTGACAGAATGATTGTACATCTGGGACATCCGCCAGACGTTTGTGCAACAAAATAGATAAGGCCGAGATTTCACCCTTTAGGAAACTTGTCTATAAACCCTTCTCCAAACCTTCTTGGAGAAAAGACAAAATTCTAGGAATCCTAACTCTACTCCATGAGTAGCCCTTAGATTCACACAAATAGAGATATTTACACCAAATCGTATGGTAAATTCTTCTAGTTACAGGCTTACGAGCCTGAATCATGGTCTCTATGACCAAGTCAGAAAACCCCCGCTTGGATAAAATTAAGCGTTCAATCACCAAGCAATCAGCTTCAGAGAAAATAGATTTGGGTGAAGGAAGGGCCCCTGAATCAGAAGGTCCTTCCTCAATGGAAGTCTCCAAGGTGGCAGAGATGCCATCTCCACGAGAACTGCATACCAAATCCTGCGAGGCCAAGCCGGTGCTATGAGGATCACCGAAGCCCTCTCCTGTTTGATTTGAGAAATTACCCGAGGAAGAAGAGCAAACAGAGGAAATAGGTATGCTAGACTGAAGTTCCAAGGAACTGCCAGAGCATCTATCAGTTCCGCCTGGGGGTCCCTGGACCTCGACTTGTATCTCGGGAGCTTGGAATTCTGTTGGGATGCCATGAGATCCAAATCCGGCTGACCCCACTTGAGAATCAGGTTGAAGAACACTTCCGGATGGAGTTCCCACTCCCCCGGAAAGGTCTGACTGCTCAGGAAATCCGCCTCCCAGTTGTCAACCCCTGGGATGTAGATCGCCGATAGGCAACAAGAGTGGGCTTCCGCCCACTGGATTATTTTGGTTACCTCTGTCATCGCTAAGGAACTCCTCGTTCCTCCCTGATGATTGATGTAAGCCACTGAGGTTATGTTGTCCGACTGGAACCTGATAAACTGGAGTGAGGCTAACTGGGGCCAGGCTAGAAGGGCATTGAAGATCGCTCTCAGTTCTAGAATGTTTATAGGAAGAACAGACTCTGACTGAGTCCAAACTCCCTGAGCTTTTAGGGAGCCCCAAACTGCTCCCCACCCCAGAAGGCTGGTGTCTGTTGTCACAATCACCCAAGATGGTCTGCGAAAGCAGGTTCCCTGGGAAAGATGATCCAGAGACAACCACCATTGAAGAGAGTCCCTTGTCTCCTGCTCCAGAGATATTCGAAGAGACAAGTACGCATAATCTCCGTTCCATTGTCTGAGCATGCTTAAATGCAGAGGTCTGAGGTGGAACCGGCAAACAGGATGATGTCCACTGCCGCTACCATCAGCCCGATTACCTCCATACACTGAGCCACTGACGGCCGGGGAGTAGACTGAAGGACTTGGCAAGTATCGATAATCTTTGATTTCCTGACTTCTGTCAGAAAAATCTTCATAGACAGGGAGTGTATTATGGTTCCGAAGAAGGTTACACTTGTGTCTGGAACTAAGCAACTCTTTTCCAAATTTACCTCCAACCGTGAGTTCTCAGGAAAGATAACACCATGTCGGTGTGGGATCTTGCTTGTTGAAAGGATGGCGCCTGGACTAGAATGTTGTCCAGATAAGGTGCCACCCCAATGCCCCGTGACCGAAGCGCCAACAGTGACCCCAGAACCTTTGTGAAAATTCTGAGAGCAGTGGCAAGACTGAAAGGAAGAGCCACAAACTGGAAGTGTTTGTCATGGAAGGCAAACCTTAGGAACTTGTAATGATCCCTGTGAGTAGGAACATGTAGGTACGCGTCCTTTAAATCCACTGTTGTCATAAATTGATCCTCCTGGATCAAGGGAAGAATGGAACAAATAGTTTCCATCTTGAAGGACGGAACCCTGAGAAATTTGTTTAGACTCTTGAGGTCTAAAATTGGTCTGAAAGTTTCCTCCTTTTTCGGAACCACGAACAGATTGGAATAAAAACCCTGACCCTGTTCCAGTACTGGAACGGGAACAATTACTCCCAGGGCGGAGAGGTCTCTTACACAGTGTAAGAACGCCTCTCTCTTTGTCTGGTTTTCAGATAATCTTGAAAGTAGAAACCTGTCTCTGGGAGGAAAACTTTTGAACTCTAGTTTGTATCCCTGGGACACAACTTCTATTGCCCAGGGATCCTGAACATCCTGAATCCAAACCTGATCGAAGAAGGAAAGTCTGCCCCCTACAAGATCCGATCCCGAATCGGGGGCATGCCCTTCATGCTGTCTTGGATTCAATAGCAGGCTTCTTGGATTGCTTTCCCTTAGTCCAAGACTGGTAAGGTCTCCATGCAGGTTTGGATTGTTCCTGATTAGAGGAGGAAGAGGAAGAATTTCCTTTGAAATTCTGAAAGGAACGAAAATTACTCTGTCGTCCTGTTTGTTTCTCTTATCTTGAGGGAAAAGATGACCCTTACCTCCCGTGATATCAGAGATAATTTGTGAAAGCCAGGTGCAACAAAAGGTCTTCCCCTTGTAAGGAATAGCCAGAAGCTTAGACTTAGAGTAAACATCCGCAGACCAAGGTTTTAACCATAAGGCTCTGCAGGCTAGAATAGAGAAACCCAAAATCTTAGCTCCCAGCTTAATAATTTGAAGGGAAGCATCCGTAATAACAGAATTTATGCTTACCTGATAAATTACTTTCTCTTACGGTGTATCCAGTCCACTGATTCATCCTTACTTGTGGGATATTCTCATTCCCTACAGGAAGTGGCAAAGAGAGCACACAGCAGAGCTGTCCATATAGCTCCCCCTCAGGCTCCGCCCCCCAGTCATTCGACCGACGGTTAGGAGAAAAAGGAGAAACCATAGGGTGCAGTGGTGACTGTAGTTTTACAAAGATAAATTTGAACCTGACTTAATTGCCAGGGCGGGCCGTGGACTGGATACACCGTAAGAGAAAGTAATTTATCAGGTAAGCATAAATTCTGTTTTCTCTTACTTGGTGTATCCAGTCCACGGATTCATCCTTACTTGTGGGATACCAATACCAAAGCTTTAGGACACGGATGAAGGGAGGGAACAAGTCAGGTAACCTAAACGGAAGGCACCACTGCTTGCAAAACCTTTCTCCCAAAAATAGCCTCCGAAGAAGCAAAAGTATCGAATTTGTAAAATTTGGCAAAAGTATGGAGAGAAGACCAAGTCGCTGCCTTACAAATCTGTTCAACAGAAGCCTCATTCTTGAAAGCCCATGTGGAAGCCACAGCTCTGGTGGAATGAGCTGTAATTCGTTCAGGAGGCTGCTGTCCAGCAGTCTCATAAGCCAATCGGATGATGCTTTTCAGCCAGAAGGAAAGAGGTAGCAGTCGCTTTCTGACCTCTCATCTTACCAGAATAGACAACAAACAAGGATGATGTTTGTCTGAAATCTTTAGTTGCTTTTAAATAGAATTTTAAAGCACGAACCACATCAAGATTGTGTAATAGTCGTTCCTTCTTAGAAACTGGATTAGGACACAGAGAAGGAACAATGATTTCCTGGTTAATATTCTTATTAGAAACAACTTTCGGAAGAAAACCAGGTTTGGTACGCAAAACAACCTTATCTGCATGGAACACCAGATAGGGTGAATTACACTGCAAAGCAGACAATTCTGAAACTCTTCGAGCAGAAGAAATAGCTACCAAAAACAAAACCTTCCAAGATAATAACTTAATATCTATGGAATGTAAAGGTTCAAACGGAACCCCTTGAAGAACTGAAAGAACTAAATTAAGACTCCATGGAGGAGCCACAGGGTTATAGACAGGCTTGATTCTAACTAGAGCCTGTGCAAACGCCTGAACGTCTGGTACTGCTGCCAGACGCTTGTGTAACAGGATAGACAGAGCAGATATCTGTCCCTTTAAGGAACTAGCTGACAATCCTTTCTCCAATCCTTCTTGGAGAAAAGACAATATCCTTGGAATCCTAATCTTACTCCACGAGTAACCCTTGGATTCACACCAACAAAGATATTTCCGCCATATCTTATGGTAAATTTTCCTGGTGACAAGCTTTCTGGCTTGGATCAGAGTATCGATAACTGATTCAGAGAACCCACGCTTAGCTAGAATTAAGCGTTCAATCTCCAAGCAGTCAGTTGCAGAGAAACTATATTTGGATGCTTGAATGGACCCTGTATTAGAAGATCCTGCCTCAATGGCAGCTTCCATGGTGGAACAGATGACATGTCCACTAGGTCTGCATACCAAGTCCTGCGTGGCCACGCAGGTGCTATCAGAATTACCGAAGCTAGACT
Source organism: Bombina bombina (assembly GCF_027579735.1). Taxonomy (NCBI): domain Eukaryota; kingdom Metazoa; phylum Chordata; class Amphibia; order Anura; family Bombinatoridae; genus Bombina; species Bombina bombina. Next base: position 5,170,752 of record NC_069503.1, read on the forward strand.
TAAGGACCAAGGCGCTAATAAAGCATCTATCAATGCCGCCTTGGGGTCCCTGGACCTGGATCCGTAAAGAGGAAGTTTGGTGTTCTGACGGGATGCCATCAGATCCAATTCTGGAATGCCCCATAGCTGGGTCAGTTGAGCAAAAACCTCCGGGTAGAGTTCCCACTCCCCCGGGTGAAAAACAGAATTTATGTTTACCTGATAAATTACTTTCTCCAACGGTGTGTCCGGTCCACGGCGTCATCCTTACTTGTGGGATATTCTCTTCCCCAACAGGAAATGGCAAAGAGCCCAGCAAAGCTGGTCACATGATCCCTCCTAGGCTCCGCCTTCCCCAGTCATTCGACTGACGTAAAGGAGGAATATTTGCATAGGAGAAATCATATGATACCGTGGTGACTGTAGTTAAAGAAAATAAATTATCAGACCTGATTAAAAAAACCAGGGCGGGCCGTGGACCGGACACACCGTTGGAGAAAGTAATTTATCAGGTAAACATAAATTCTGTTTTCTCCAACATAGGTGTGTCCGGTCCACGGCGTCATCCTTACTTGTGGGAACCAATACCAAAGCTTTAGGACACGGATGAAGGGAGGGAGCAAATCAGGTCACCTAGATGGAAGGCACCACGGCTTGCAAAACCTTTCTCCCAAAAATAGCCTCAGAAGAAGCAAAAGTATCAAATTTGTAAAATTTAGTAAAAGTGTGCAGTGAAGACCAAGTCGCTGCCTTACATATCTGATCAACAGAAGCCTCGTTCTTGAAGGCCCATGTGGAAGACACAGCCCTAGTGGAATGAGCTGTGATTCTTTCAGGAGGCTGCCGTCCGGCAGTCTCGTAAGCCAATCTGATGATGCTTTTAAGCCAAAAAGAGAGAGAGGTAGAAGTTGCTTTTTGACCTCTCCTTTTACCGGAATAAACAACAAACAAGGAAGATGTTTGTCTAAAATCCTTTGTAGCATCTAAATAGAATTTTAGAGCACGAACTACGTCCAAATTGTGCAACAAACGTTCCTTCTTTGAAACTGGATTCGGACACAAAGAAGGCACGACTATCTCCTGGTTAATGTTTTTGTTAGAAACAACTTTCGGAAGAAAACCAGGTTTAGTACGCAAAACCACCTTATCTGCATGGAACACCAGATAAGGAGGAGAACACTGCAGAGCAGATAATTCTGAAACTCTTCTAGCAGAAGAAATTGCAACCAAAAACAAAACTTTCCAAGATAATAACTTAATATCAACGGAATGTAAGGGTTCAAACGGAACCCCCTGAAGAACTGAAAGAACTAAATTGAGACTCCAAGGAGGAGTCAAAGGTTTGTAAACAGGCTTGATTCTAACCAGAGCCTGAACAAAGGCTTGAACATCTGGCACAGCTGCCAGCTTTTTGTGAAGTAACACAGACAAGGCAGAAATCTGTCCCTTCAAGGAACTTGCAGATAATCCTTTCTCCAAACCTTCTTGAAGAAAGGATAGAATCTTAGGAATTTTTATCTTGTCCCAAGGGAATCCTTTAGATTCACACCAACAGATATATTTTTTCCATATTTTGTGGTAGATTTTTCTAGTTACAGGCTTTCTGGCCTGAACAAGAGTATCAATGACAGAATCTGAGAACCCTCGCTTTGATAAGATCAAGCGTTCAATCTCCAAGCAGTCAGTTGGAGTGAGACCAGATTCGGATGTTCGAACGGACCTTGAACAAGAAGGTCCCGTCTCAAAGGTAGCTTCCATGGTGGAGCCGATGACATATTCACCAGGTCTGCATACCAAGTCCTGCGTGGCCACGCAGGAGCTATCAAGATCACCGATGCCCTCTCCTGATTGATCCTGGCTACCAGCCTGGGGATGAGAGGAAACGGCGGGAATACATAAGCTAGTTTGAAGGTCCAAGGTGCTACTAGTGCATCTACTAGAGTCGCCTTGGGATCCCTGGATCTGGACCCGTAGCAAGGAACCTTGAAGTTCTGACGAGAGGCCATCAGATCCATGTCTGGAATGCCCCACAACTGAGTAATTTGGGCAAAGATTTCCGGATGGAGTTCCCACTCCCCCGGATGAAATGTCTGACGACTCAGAAAATCCGCTTCCCAATTTTCCACTCCTGGGATGTGGATTGCAGACAAGTGGCAGGAGTGAGTCTCCGCCCATTGAATGATTTTGGTCACTTCTTCCATCGCCAGGGAACTCCTTGTTCCCCCCTGATGGTTGATGTACGCAACAGTCGTCATGTTGTCTGATTGAAACCGTATGAATTTGGCCTTTGCTAGCTGAGGCCAAGCCTTGAGAGCATTGAATATCGCTCTCAGTTCCAGAATATTTATCGGGAGAAGAGATTCTTCCCGAGACCAAAGACCCTGAGCTTTCAGGGGTCCCCAGACCGCGCCCCAGCCCACCAGACTGGCGTCGGTCGTGACAATGACCCACTCTGGTCTGCGGAAGCTCATCCCCTGTGACAGGTTGTCCAGGGACAGCCACCAACGGAGTGAATCTCTGGTCCTCTGATCTACTTGTATCGTCGGAGACAAGTCTGTATAATCCCCATTCCACTGACTGAGCATGCACAGTTGTAATGGTCTTAGATGAATTCGCGCAAAAGGAACTATGTCCATTGCCGCTACCATCAAACCTATTACTTCCATGCACTGCGCTATGGAAGGAAGAGGAACAGAATGAAGTATTTGACAAGAGTTTAGAAGTTTTGATTTTCTGGCCTCTGTCAGAAAAATCCTCATTTCTAAGGAGTCTATTATTGTTCCCAAGAAGGGAACCCTTGTTGACGGAGATAGAGAACTTTTTTCTACGTTCACTTTCCACCCGTGAGATCTGAGAAAGGCCAGGACAATGTCCGTGTGAGCCTTTGCTTGTGGAAGGGACGACGCCTGAATCAGAATGTCGTCCAAGTAAGGTACTACTGCAATGCCCCTTGGTCTTAGCACCGCTAGAAGGGACCCTAGCACCTTTGTGAAAATTCTTGGAGCAGTGGCTAATCCGAACGGAAGTGCCACAAACTGGTAATGCTTGTCCAGAAATGCGAACCTTAGGAACCGATGATGTTCCTTGTGGATAGGAATATGTAGATACGCATCCTTTAAATCCACCGTGGTCATGAATTGACCTTCCTGGATGGAAGGAAGAATTGTTCGAATGGTTTCCATTTTGAACGATGGAACCTTGAGAAACTTGTTTAGGATCTTGAGATCTAAGATTGGTCTGAATGTTCCCTCTTTTTTGGGAACTACAACAGATTGGAGTAGAACCCCATCCCTTGTTCTCCTAATGGAACAGGATGAATCACTCCCATTTTTAACAGGTCTTCTACACAATGTAAGAATGCCTGTTTTTTTATGTGGTCTGAAGACAATTGAGACCTGTGGAACCTCCCCCTCGGGGGAAGCCCCTTGAATTCCAGAAGATAACCTTGGGAGACTATTTCTAGCGCCCAAGGATCCAGAACATCTCTTGCCCAAGCCTGAGCGAAGAGAGAGAGTCTGCCCCCCACCAGATCCGGTCCCGGATCGGGGGCCAACATCTCATGCTGTCTTGGTAGCAGTGGCAGGTTTCTTGGCCTGCTTACCTTTGTTCCAGCCTTGCATTGGCCTCCAGGCTGGCTTGGCTTGAGAAGTATTACCCTCTTGCTTAGAGGACGTAGCACTTGGGGCTGGTCCGTTTCTGCGAAAGGGACGAAAATTAGGTTTATTTTTGGCCTTGAAAGACCTATCCTGAGGAAGGGCGTGGCCCTTGCCCCCAGTGATATCAGAAATAATCTCTTTCAAGTCAGGGCCAAACAGCGTTTTCCCCTTGAAAGGAATGTTAAGCAATTTGTTCTTGGAAGACGCATCCGCTGACCAAGATTTTAGCCAAAGCGCTCTGCGCGCCACAATAGCAAACCCAGAATTTTTCGCCGCTAATCTAGCCAATTGCAAAGTGGCGTCTAGGGTGAAAGAGTTAGCCAATTTGAGAGCATGAATTCTGTCCAAAATCTCCTCATAAGAAGAATCTTTATTGAGCGCCTTTTCTAGTTCATCGAACCAGAAACACGCTGCTGTAGTGACAGGAACAATGCATGAAATTGGTTGTAGAAGGTAACCTTGCTGAACAAACATCTTTTTAAGCAAACCCTCTAATTTTTTATCCATAGGATCTTTGAAAGCACAACTATCTTCTATGGGTATAGTGGTGCGTTTGTTTAGAGTAGAAACCGCCCCCTCGACCTTGGGGACTGTCTGCCATAAGTCCTTTCTGGGGTCGACCATAGGAAACAATTTCTTAAATATAGGGGGAGGGACGAAAAAACTCTAAGCCATCTCCGTGGAGATGTTGCCTGTACAACGGCAAAGAGAATGACTGGGGAAGGCGGAGCCTAGGAGGGATCATGTGACCAGCTTTGCTGGGCTCTTTGCCATTTCCTGTTGGGGAAGAGAATATCCCACAAGTAAGGATGACGCCGTGGACCGGACACACCTATGTTGGAGAAAGTCTGACGACTCAGAAAATCCGCCTCCCAGTTGTCTACTCCTGGGATGTGAATTGCAGATAGATGGCAGGAGTGATCCTCTGCCCATTTGATGATCTTGGTTACCTCCTTCATCGCTAGGGAACTCTTTGTTCCTCCCTGATGTTTGATGTACGCTACAGTCGTGATGTTGTCCGACTGAAATCTGATTAATTTGGCCTCCGCTAGTTGAGGCCATGCCTGGAGCGTGTTGAATATCGCTCTCAGTTCCAAAATGTTTAATCGGGAGAAGAGATTCTTCCCGCGACCATAGGCCCTGAGCTTTCAGGGAGTCCCAGACCGCACCCCAGCCTAACAGACTGGCATCGGTCGTGACAACGATCCACTCCGGTCTGCGGAAGCACATTCCCTGAGACAGGTGATCCTGAGACAACCACCAGAGAAGAGAATCTCTGGTTTTCTGGTCCAGTTGTATTTGAGGAGACAAATCTGCATAATCCCCATTCCACTGTTTGAGCATGCACAGTTGCAGTGGCCTGAGATGAATTCGGGCAAAAGGGACAACGTCCATTGCCGCAACCATTAATCCGATTACCTCCATGCACTGAGCTACAGAAGGCCGAGGAACGGAATGAAGAACTCGGCAAGTAGTTAAAAGCTTTAACTTCCTGACCTCTGTCAGAAATATTTTCATTTCTACCGAGTCTATTAGTGTTCCCAGGAAGGGAACCCTTGTGAGCGGGGACAGAGAACTTTTTTCGACGTTCACCTTCCACCCGTGAGACCTTAGAAAGGCCAGAACAATGTCCGTATGAGCCTTGGCTCTGTGAAAGGACGACGGCTGTATTAAGATGTTGTCTAGATAAGGTGCTACTGCAATGCCCCGCGGTCTTAGTACCGCTAGAAGGGATCCTAGCACCTTTGTGAAAATTCTGGGAGCGGTGGCCAACCCGAAAGGAAGGGCCACGAACTGATAATGCGTGTCCAGAAAGGCGAACCTTAGGAAATGATGATGATCTTTGTGGATAGGAATATGTAGGTACGCATCCTTTAGATCCACGGTAGTCATATATTGACCTTCCTGGATCATCGGTAAGATTGTCCGAATGGTTTCCATTTTGAATGATGGAACTCTGAGGAATTTGTTTAGAATTTTTAGATCCAGGATTGGCCTGAAAGTTCCTTCCTTTTTGGGAACTACAAACAGGTTTGAGTAAAAACCCAGTCCTTGTTCTGCAATTGGAACTGGGTGTATCACTCCCATCTTTAGTAGATCTTCTACACAGCGTAAGAACGCCTGTTTCTTTGTCTGGTCTGAAGACAAACGAGAAATGTGGAACCTTCCCCTTGGAGGAGAGTCCTTGAATTCTAAAAGATACCCCTGAGCAGCAATTTCTAATGCCCAAGGATCTGGAACATCTCTTGCCCAAGCCTGAGCAAAGAGAGAAAGTCTGCCCCCTACTAGATCCGGTCCCGGATCGGGGGCTACCCCTTCATGCTGTCTTGGTAGCAGCCGCAGGTTTCTTGGCCTGTTTACCCTTGTTCCAGCCCTGCAAGGGTTTCCAGGTTGCTTTGGGCTGTGAAGCGTTACCCTCTTGCTTTGCGGTTGCAGAGTTTGAAGCAGGTCCGCTCCTGAAGTTGCAAAAAGAGCGAAAATTAGCCTTCTTTTTGGCCTTAAACGGTCTATCTTGCGGAAGGGCATGGCCCTTTCCCCCAGTGATATCCACAATAATTTCTTTCAACATTCACTTTACCCTCCCGTGGAGATGCTACTTGTTAGAGCGGCAAAGAGAATGACTGGGGGGCGGAGCCTGAGGGGGAGCTATATGGACAGCTCTGCTGTGTGCTCTCTTTGACACTTACTGTAGGGAATGAGAATATCCCACAAGTAAGGATGAATCCGTGGATTGGATACACCAAGTAAGAGAAAAAGGCATTAGCTAGTTTCAGAGCCTTTATCCTGTCCTGGATCTCATCCAAGGAAGTCTCTGTCCTGAGAGACTCAGACAGTGCATCAAACCAATATGCTGCCGCACTAGTGATGGTAGCAATGAACGCAGCTGGTTGCCATTGCAGACCCTGGTAAACATAAATCTTCTTGAGTAGACCCTCTAACTTCTTGTCCATAGGATCTTTGAAGGCACAACTATTCTCTATGGGAATAGTAGCTCTCTTGGCTAAGGTGGAAACCGCCCCCTCCACCTTAGGGACTGTTTGCCAAGCCTCCTTGATAGAGTCAGCTATGGGAAACATCTTCTTAAAAATAGGAGAGGGAGAAAAGGGTATGCCCGGTCTCTCCAACTCCATAGTAATGATCTCTTAAGCTCGTTTTGGGACTGGAAATACGTCTGAGTAAGAAGGAACCTCGAAATATCTGTCCAGTTTACTAGATTTCTTAGGGACAACCACTACTGTGGAGTCGCAGTCGTCCAAAGTAACCAAAACCACCCTAAGCAACAGACGGAGGTGTTCTAGTTTAAACCTAAAAGTTACAACCTCCGTGTCCGTCAGAGGCAATAAACTTTCTGAATTTGAGATTTGAGATTTCACCTTCAGATGCTACAGCAGTACCCTCCTCTTCGTGTCCTTGGGAAGGCACCTCCGAAATTGCAACCATTGCATATATATATATATATATATATATATATATATATATATATATATATATATATATATATATATATATATATATATATACATATATATATATACACACACATATTATAGGAAGCTGTGCTGTCCCCAGAGCCACAAGCAGTTAACCCCAGACAGGTCTGGGTGCAAGAACCATAGGGAAATTTACAAAACAAATTAATACAACACACAGAGAAAACCCAGCACTCACTTACAAGCTCTCAGCTAAGATTTAAAAGCAAAAATGGAAAGGTTAGTTACCGCATCTGGCCAAATGGGACAAGCTCAGGTACCACGTCAAGGTCCTTTCCAATACCTGAGACCCTAAAACAGCCACACAATGCAAGCTTTCAAATCCAAACAAACTGAAAACAAGGGAAGGGTGCACAGGAATATGTAATCACCCTAGACATATACAAAACACGGAAGGGAACTGCACTCTCATACCGGACCGGGTACACATCCCATGACCCTGCAACATGCTCAGCCCTGGGTGCCACCGGCACTCACAGGAAGCTGTGCTGTCCCCAGAGCCACAAGCAGTTAACGCCAGACAGGTCTGGGTGCAAGAACCATAGGGAAAATTACAAAACAAATTAATACAACACACAGAGAAAACCCAGCACTGGGGTTAACTGCTTGTGGCTCTGGGGACAGCACAGCTTCCTGTGAGTGCCGGTGGCACCCAGGGCTGAGCATGTTGCAGGGTCATGGGATGTGTACCCGGTCCGGTATGAGAGTGCAGTTCCCTTCCGTGTTTTGTATATGTCTAGGGTGATTACATATTCCTGTGCACCCTTCCCTTGTTTTCAGTTTGTTTGGATTTGAAAGCTTGCATTGTGTGGCTGTTTTAGGGTCTCAGGTATTGGAAAGGACCTTGACGTGGTACCTGAGCTTGTCCCATTTGGCCAGATGCGGTAACTAACCTTTCCATTTTTGCTTTTAAATCTTAGCTGAGAGCTTGTAAGTGAGTGCTGGGTTTTCTCTGTGTGTTGTACATACATACATACATATACATACCCACACACAATTAGACTTTTATATACATAGTAGCCCTTTCCAGTCAAACACCTTGTCTTGTACCATATACCTTTTAACCCTTAAAACCAAAACATTTTTAATTACTTGTAAGAGTAATTTTTATCAGATAGTGTACTTACTAGTGTAACACTTTATTTGAAAAGAGTTATGTTTTGATTAGTGTAACTTTACTCCTTATACTTTACGCAAGGTTTTCACTCACACTAACCAGCCAAGTGCAACTTTGTTAATGCTCGAGAGCACCTGTTTATTTCAACTTAGTTAGCATGTTCCTGATATTGCTTAAGTTAGCCCTCCACTTGTAATCTACCCCTATATGTTTATTTGTAAATGCATATGTATAAGCTAATGCAGATGGCACCATGTCTCACAGAAACTTACTAAATGTGTCACTTGCATGGGAGGGACAGACCTCATGTCCTATAGCTCCCTCCTGTCTGTGTCACCTGCAGGGGAGGGACAGACCCCATGTCCTATAGCTCCCTCCTGACTGTGTCACCTGCAGGGGAGGGGCAGACCCCATGTCCTATAGCTCCCTCCTGACTGTGTCACCTGCAGGGGAGGGACAGACCCCATGTCCTATAGCTCCCTCCTGTCTGTGTCACCAGCAGGGGAGGGACAGACCCCATGTCCTATAGCTCCCTCCTGTCTGTGTCACCTGCAGGGGAGGGACAGACCCCATGTCCTATAGCTCCCTCCTGACTGTGTCACCTGCAGGGGAGGGGCAGACCCCATGTCCTATAGCTCCCTCCTGACTGTGTCACCTGCAGGGGAGGGACAGACCCCATGTCCTATAGCTCCCTCCTGTCTGTGTCACCAGCAGGGGAGGGACAGACCCCATGTCCTATAGCTCCCTCCTGACTGTGTCACCTGCAGGGGAGGGGCAGACCCCATGTCCTATAGCTCCCTCCTGTCTGTGTCACCTGCAGGGGAGGGACAGACCCCATGTCCTATAGCTCCCTCCTGTCTGTGTCACCTGCAGGGGAGGGACAGACCCCATGTCCTATAGCTCCCTCCTGACTGTCACCTGCAGGGGAGGGGCAGACCCCATGTCCTATAGCTCCCTCCTGACTGTGTCACCTGCAGGGGAGGGACAGACCTCATGTCCTATAGCTCCCTCCTGTCTGTGTCACCTGCAGGGAAGGGACAGACCCCATGTCCTATAGCTCCCCCCTGTCTGTGTCACCTGCAGAGGAGGGACAGACCCCATGTCCTATAGATTTCTCCTGTCTGTGTCACCTGCAGGGGAGGGACAGACCCCATGTCCTATAGCTCCCTTCTGTCTGTGTCACTGCCAGCTGCAGGGGAGGGACAGGCCCTATGTCCTATAGCTCCCTCCTGTCTGTGTCACCTGCAGAGGAGGGAGAGAACCCATGTCCTATAGCTTTCTCCTGTCTGTGTCACCTGCAGGGGAGGGACAGACCCCATGTCCTATAGTTCCCTTCTGTCTGTGTCAATGTCACCTGCAGAGGAGGGACAGACCCCATGTCTTATAGCTTTCTCCTGCCTGTGTCACCTGCAGGGAGGGACAGACTCCATGTCCTATAGCTCCCTCCTGTCTGTGTCACCTGCAGGGGAGGGACAGACCCCATGTCCTACAGATCCCTCCTGTCTGTGTGTCACCTGCAGTAGAGGGACAGACCCCATGTCCTATAGTTCCCTCCTGTCTGTGTCACTGTGTCACCTGCAGGGGAGGGACAGACCCCATGTCCTATAGCTCCCTCCTGTCTGTGTCACTGTGTCACCTGCAGGGGAGGGACAGACCCCATGTCCTATTGCTCCCTCCTGTCTGTGTCACTATGTCACCTGCAGGGGAGGGACAGGCCACATGTCCTATAGCTCCCTCCTGTCTGTCACTGTGTCACATGCAGGGGAGGGACAGACCCCATGTCCTATAGATCCCTCCTGTCTGTCACCTGCAGAGGAGGGACAGACCCCATCTCCTATAGCTTCCTCCTGTCTGTGTCACCTGCATGGGAGGGACAGACCCCATGTCCTATAGATCCCTCCTGTCTGTCACCTGCAGAGGAGGGACAGACCCAATGTCCTAGAGCTCCCTCCTGTCTGTGTCACCTGCATGGGAGGGACAGACCCCATGTCCTATAGCTCCCTCCTGTCTGTGTTACTGTGTCACCTGCAGGGGAGGGACAGACCCCATGTCCTATAACTCCCTCCTGTCTGTCACTGCAGGGGAGGGACAAACCCTATGTCCTATAGCTCGCTCCTGTCTGTGTCTCCTGCAGGGGAGGGACAGACCCCATGTCCTATAGCTCCGTCCTGTCTGTGTCACCTGCAGGGGAGGGACAGACCCCATGTCCTATAGCTCCGTCCTGTCTGTGTCACCTGCAGGAGAGGGACAGACCCCATGTCCTATAGCTCGCTCCTGTCTGTGTCACCTGCAGGGGAGGGACAGACCCATGTCCTATAGCTCCCTCCTATCTGTGTCACTGTGTCACCTGCAGGGGAGGGACAGACCCCATGTCCTATAGTTCCCTCCTGTCTGTGTCACCTGCAGGGGAGGGACAGACCCCATGTCCTATAGCTCGCTCCTGTCTGTGTCACCTGCAGGGGAGGGACAGACCCCATGTCCTAAAGCACCCTCCTGTCTGTGTCACTGTGTCACCTGCAGATGAGGGACAGACCCCATGTCCTATAGCTCCCTTCTGTCTGTGTCACCTGCAGGGGAGGGACAGACCCAATGTGCTATAGCTCCCTCCTGTCTGTGTCACTGTGTCACCTGCAGGGGAGGGACAGACCCCATGTGCTATAGCTCCCTCCTGTCTGTGTCACCTGCAGGGGAGGGACAGAGCCCATGTCCTATAGCTCGCTCCTGTCTGTGTCACCTGCAGGGGAGGGACAGACCCCATGTCCTATAGCTCCCTCCTGACTGTGTCACTATGTCACCTGCAGGGGAGGGACAGACCCCATGTCCTATAGCTCCCTCTTGTCTGTGTCACCTGCAGGGGAGGGACAGACCTAATGTCCTATATAGCTCGCTCCTGTCTGTGTCACTGTCACCTGCAGGGGAGGAACAGACCTCATGTCCTATAGCTCCCTCCTGTCTGTGTCACCTGCAGAGGAGGGACAGACCCCATGTCCTATAGCTTCCTCCTGTCTGTGTCACCTGCAGTAGTGGGACAGACCCCATGTCCTATAGCTCCCTCCTGTCTGTGTCACCTGCAGGAGAGGGACAGACCCCATGTCCAATAGCTCCCTCCTGTCTGTGTCACCTGCAGGGGAGGGACAGACCCCATGTCCTATAGCTCCCTCCTGTATGTGTCACTGTGTCACCTGCAGGGGAGGGACAGACCCTATGTCCTATAGCTCCCTCCAGTCTGTGTCACCTGCAGGGGAGGGACAGACCCCATGTCCTATAGCTCCCTCCTGTCTGTGTCACCTGCAGGGGAGGGACAGACCCCATGTCCTATAACTCCCTCCTGTCTGTGTCACTGTGTCACCTGCAGGGGAGGGACAGACCCCATGTCCTATAGCTCCCTCCTCTCTGTGTCACTGTGTCACCTGCAGGGGAGGGACAGACCCCATGTCCTATAGCTCTCTTCTGTCTGTGTCACTGTCACCTGCAGGGGAGGGACAGACCCCATGTCCTATAGCTCCCTCCTGTCTGTGTCACCTGCAGGGGAGGGGCAGACCCCATGTCCTATAGCTCCCTCCTGTCTGTGTCACCTGCAGGGGAGGGACAGACCCCATGTCCTATAGCTCGCTCCTGTCTGTGTCACTGTGTCACCTGTAGGGGAGGGACAGACCCCATGTCCTATAGCTCCCTCCTGACTGTGTCACCTGCAGAGGAGGGACAGACCCCATGTCCTATAGCTTTCTCCTGTCTGTGTCACCTGCAGGGGAGGGACAGGCCACATGTCCTATAGCTCCCTCCTGTCTGTGTCACTGTCTCACCTGCAGAGGAGGGACAGACCCCATGTCCTATAGCTCCCTCCTGTCTGTGTCACTGTCTCACCTGCAGGGGAGGGACAGACCCCATAGCCTATAACTCCCTCCTGTCTGTGTCACCTGCAGGGGAGGGACAGACCCCATGTCCTATAGCTCCCTCCTGTCTGTGTCACCTGCAGGAGAGGGACAGACCCCATGTCCTATAGCTCCCTCCTGTCTGTGTCACCTGCAGGGGAGGGGCAGACCCCATGTCCTATAGCTCCCTCCTGTCTGTGTCACCTGCAGGGGAGGGACAGACCCCATGTCCTATAGCTCCCTTCTGTCTGTGTCACTGTGTCACCTGCAGGGGAGGGACAGACCCCATATCCTATAGATCCCTTCTGCCTGTGTCACTGTGTCATCTGCAGGGGAGGGACAGACCCCATGTCCTATAGCTCGCTCCTGTCTGTGTCACTGTGTCACCTGTAGGGGAGGGACAGGCCACATGTCCTATAGCTCCCTCCTGTCTGTGTCACCTGCAGGGGAGGGACAGGCCACATGTCCTATAGCTCCCTCCTGTCTGTGTCACCTGCAGGAGAGGGACAGACCCCATGTCCTATAGCTCCCTCCTGTCTGTGTCACCTGCAGGGGAGGGACAGACCCCATGTCCTATAGCTCCCTCCTGTATGTGTCACTGTGTCACCTGCAGGGGAGGGACAGACCCTATGTCCTATAGCTCCCTCCAGTCTGTGTCACCTGCAGGGGAGGGACAGACCCCATGTCCTATAGCTCCCTCCTGTCTGTGTCACCTGCAGGGGAGGGACAGACCCCATGTCCTATAGCTCCCTCCTGTCTGTGTCACTGTGTCACCTGCAGGGGAGGGACAGACCCCATGTCCTATAGCTCCCTCCTGTCTGTGTCACCTGCAGGGGAGGGACAGACCCCATGTCCTATAGCTCCCTCCTCTCTGTGTCACTATGTCACCTGCATGGGAGGGACAGGCCCCATGTCCTATAGCTCCCTCCTGTCTGTGTCACTGTGTCACCTGCAGGGGAGGGACAGACCCCATGTCCTATAGTTCCCTCCTGTCTGTGTCACTATGTCACCTGCAGGTGAGGGACAGACCCCATGTCCTATAGCTCCCTCCTGTCTGTGTCACTGTGTCACCTGCAGGGGAGGGACAGACCCCATGTCCTATAGCTCCCTCCTGTCTGTGTCACTGTGTCACCTGCAGGGGAGGGACAGACCCCATGTCCTATAGCTCCCTCCTGTCTGTGTCACCTGCAGGGGAGGGACAGATCCCATGTCCTATAGCTTCCTCCTGTCTGTGTCGCCTGCAGGGGAGGGACAGATCCCATGTCCTATATAACTCGCTCCTGTCTGTGTCACTGTCACCTGCAGTAGAGGGACAGACCCCATGTCCTATAGCTCCCTCCTGTCTGTGTCACCTGCAGGGGAGGGACAGACCCCATGTCCTATAGCTCGCTCCTGTCTGTGTCACTGTGTCACCTGTAGGGGAGGGACAGACCCCATGTCCTATAGCTCCCTCCTGACTGTGTCACCTGCAGAGGAGGAACAGGCCTCATGTCCTATAGCTACCTTCTGTCTGTGTCACCTGCAGGGAAGGGACAGACCCCATGTCCTATAGCTCCCTTCTGTCTGTGTCACCTGCAGGGGAGGGACAGACCCCATGTCCTATAGCTCCCTCCTGTCTGTGTCACCTGCAGTAGAAGAACAAACCTCATGTCCTATAGCTCCCTCCTGTCTGTGTCACTGTGTCATCTGCAGAGGAGGGACAGACCCCATGTCCTATAGCTCCCTCCTGTCTGTGTCACTGTGTCACCTGCAGGGGAGGGACAGACCCCATATCCTATAGCTCCCTCCTGACTGTGTCACCCGCAGGGGAGGGATAGATCCCATGTCCTATAGCTCCCTGCTGTCTGTGTCACCTGCAGGGGAGGGACAGACCCCATGTCCTATAGTTCCCTCCTGCCTGTGTCACTGTCACCTGCAGGGGAGGGATAGACCCCATGTCCTATAGTTCCCTCCTGTCTGTGTCACCTGCAGGGGAGGGATAGACCCCATGTCCTATAGCTCCCTCCTGTCTGTGTCACCTGCAGGGGAGGGACAGACCCCATGTCCTATAGCTCCCTCCTGACTGTGTCACCTGCAGAGGAGGAACAGGCCTCATGTCCTATAGCTCCCTCCTGTCTGTCACTGCAGGGGAGGGACAGACCCTATGTCCTATAGCTCCCTCCTGACTGTGTCACCTGCAGGGGAGGGACAGACCCCATGTCCTATAGCTCCCTCCTGACTGTGTCACCTGCAGAGAAGGGACAGACCCCATGTCCTATAGCTCCCTCCTGTCTGTGTCACCTGCAGGGGAGGGACAGACCCTATGTCCTATAGCTCCCTCCAGTCTGTGTCACCTGCAGGGGAGGGACAGACCCCATGTCCTATAGCTCCCTCCTGTCTGTGTCACTGTGTCACCTGCAGGGGAGGGACAGACCCCATGTCCTATAGCTCCCTCCTGTCTGTGTCACCTGCAGGGGAGGGACAGACCCTATGTCCTATAGCTCCCTCCAGTCTGTGTCACCTGCAGGGGAGGGACAGACCCCATGTCCTATAGCTCCCTCCTGTCTGTGTCACTGTGTCACCTGCAGGGGAGGGACAGACCCCATGTCCTATAGCTCCCTCCTGTCTGTGTCACTGTGTCACCTGCAGGGGAGGGACAGACCGATGTTCTATAGCTCCCTCCTGTCTGTGTCACTGTGTCACCTGCAGGGGAGGGACAGACCCCATGTCCTATAGCTCCCTCCTGTCTGTGTCACTGTGTCACCTGCAGGGGAGGGACAGACCCCATATCCTATAGCTCCCTCCTGACTGTGTCACCTGCAGGGGAGGGACAGACCCCATGTCCTATAGCTCCCTCCTGTCTGTGTCACCTGCAGGGGAGGGACAGACCCCATGTCCTATAGCTCCCTCCTGACTGTGTCACCTGCAGGGGAGGGACAGACATCATGTCCTATAGCTCCCTCCTGTCTGTGTCACTGTGTCACCTGCAGTAGAGGGACAGACCCATGTCCTATAGCTCCCTCCTGTCTGTGTCACCTGCTGGGGAGGGACAGAACCCATGTCCTATAGTTCCCTCCTGTCTGTGTCACTGTCACCTGCAGGGGAGGGACAGACCCCATGTCCTATAGCTCCCTGCTGTCTGTGTCACCTGCAGGGGAGGGACAGATCCCATGTCCTATAGCTCCCTGCTGTCTGTGTCACCTGCAGGGGAGGGACAGACCCCATGTCCTATAGTTCCCTCCTGCCTGTGTCACTGTCACCTGCAGGGGAGGGATAGACCCCATGTCCTATAGCTCCCTCCTGACTGTGTCACCTGCAGGGGAGGGACAGATCCCATGTCCTATAGCTCCCTGCTGTCTGTGTCACCTGCAGGGGAGGGATAGACCCCATGTCCTATAGCTCCCTCCTGACTGTGTCACCTGCAGGGGAGGGACAGACCTCATGTCCTATAGCTCCCTCCTGTCTGTGTCACCTGCAGGGGAGGGACAGAGCCCATGTCCTATAGCTTCCTCCTGACTGTGTCACCTGCAGGGGAGGGACAGACCCCATGTCCTATAGCTCCCTCATGTCTGTGTCACTGTGTCACCTGCAGGGGAGGGACAGACCCCATGTCCTATAGCTACCTTCTGTCTGTGTCACTGTGTCACCTGCAGGGGAGGGACAGACCCCATGTCCTATAGCTCCCTCATGTCTGTGTCACCTGCAGGGAAGGGACAGACCCCATGTCCTATAGCTCCCTTCTGTCTGTGTCACCTGCAGGGGAGGGACAGACCCCATGTCCTATAGCTCCCTTCTGTCTGTGTCACCTGCAGTAGAAGAACAAACCTCATGTCCTATAGCTCCCTCCTGTCTGTGTCACCTGCAGTAGAAGAACAAACCTCATGTCCTATAGCTCCCTCCTGTCTGTCTCACCTGCAGGGGAGGGACAAACCCCATGTCCTATAGTTCCCTCCTGTCTGTGTTACTGTGTCACCTGCAGGGGAGGGACAGACCCCATGTCCTATAGCTCCCTCCTGTCTGTGTCACTGTGTCACCTGCAGGGGAGGGACAGACCCCATGTCCTATAGCTCCCTCCTGCCTGTGTTACTGTGTCACCTGCAGGGGAGGGACAGACCCCATGTCCTATAGCTCCCTCCTGTCTGTGTCACTGTGTCACCTGCAGGGAAGGGACAGACCCCATGTCCTATAGCTCCCTGCTGTCTGTGTCACCTGCAGGGGAGGGACAGACCCCATGTCCTATAGCTCCCTGCTGTCTGTGTCACCTGCAGGAGAGGGGCAGACCCCATGTCCTACAGCTCCCTCCTGTCTGTGTCACCTGCAGGGAGGGACAGACCCCATATCCTATAGCTCCCTCCTGACTGTGTCACCTGCAGGGGAGGGACAGATCCCATGTCCTATAGTTCCCTCCTGTCTGTGTTACTGTGTCACCTGCAGGGGAGGGACAGACTCCATGTCCTATAGCTCCCTGCTGTCTGTGTCACCTGCAGGAGAGGGGCAGACCCCATGTCCTACAGCTCCCTTCTGTCTGTGTCACCTGCAGGGGAGGGACAGACCCCATATCCTATAGCTCCCTCCTGACTGTGTCACCTGCAGGGGAGGGACAGACTCCATGTCCTATAGTTCCCTCCTGCCTGTGTCACTGTCACCTGCAGGGGAGGGACAGACCTCATGTCCTATAGCTCCCTCCTGTCTGTGCCACCTGCAGGGGAGGGACAGACCTCATGTCCTATAGCTCCCTCCTGTCTGTGCCACCTGCAGGGGAGGGACAGACCTCATGTCCTATAGCTCCCTCCTGTCTGTGTCACCTGCAGGGGAGGGACAGACCCCATGTCCTATAGCTCCCTCCTGTCTGTGTCACTGGGTCACCTGCAGGGGAGGGACAGACCCCATATCCTATAGCTCCCTCCTGACTGTGTCACCTGCAGGGGAGGGACAGACCCCATGTCCTATAGCTCCCTCCTGTCTGTGTCACCTGCAGGGGAGGGACAGACCCCATGTCCTATAGCTCCCTCCTGACTGTGTCACCTGCAGGGGAGGGACAGACATCATGTCCTATAGCTCCCTCCTGTCTGTGTCACTGTGTCACCTGCAGTAGAGGGACAGACCCATGTCCTATAGCTCCCTCCTGTCTGTGTCACCTGCTGGGGAGGGACAGAACCCATGTCCTATAGTTCCCTCCTGTCTGTGTCACTGTCACCTGCAGGGGAGGGACAGACCCCATGTCCTATAGCTCCCTGCTGTCTGTGTCACCTGCAGGGGAGGGACAGATCCCATGTCCTATAGCTCCCTGCTGTCTGTGTCACCTGCAGGGGAGGGACAGACCCCATGTCCTATAGTTCCCTCCTGCCTGTGTCACTGTCACCTGCAGGGGAGGGATAGACCCCATGTCCTATAGCTCCCTCCTGACTGTGTCACCTGCAGGGGAGGGATAGACCCCATGTCCTATAGCTCCCTGCTGTCTGTGTCACCTGCAGGGGAGGGACAGACCCCATGTCCTATAGCTCCCTCCTGACTGTGTCACCTGCAGGGGAGGGACAGACCTCATGTCCTATAGCTCCCTCCTGTCTGTGTCACCTGCAGGGGAGGGACAGAGCCCATGTCCTATAGCTTCCTCCTGACTGTGTCACTGTGTCACCTGCAGGGGAGGGACAGACCCCATGTCCTATAGCTCCCTGCTGTCTGTGTCACCTGCAGGGGAGGGACAGAGCCCATGTCCTATAGCTTCCTCCTGACTGTGTCACTGTGTCACCTGCAGGGGAGGGACAGACCCCATGTCCTATAGCTCCCTCCTGTCTGTGTCACCTGCAGGGGAGGGACAGAACCCATGTCCTATAGCTCCCTCCTGTCTGTGTCACTGTCACCTGCAGGGGAGGGACAGACCGATGTTCTATAGCTCCCTCCTGTCTGTGTCACCTGCAGGGGAGGGACAGACCCCATGTCCTATAGCTCCCTCCTGTCTGTGTCACCTGCAGGGGTGGGACAGACCCCATGTCCTATAGCTCCCTTCTGTCTGTGTCACCTGCAGGGGAGGGACAGACCCCATATCCTATAGCTCCCTCCTGACTGTGTCACCTGCAGGGGAGGGACAGATCCCATGTCCTATAGCTCCCTGCTGTCTGTGTCACCTGCAGGGGAGGGACAGACCCCATGTCCTATAGTTCCCTCCTGCCTGTGTCACTGTCACCTGCAGGGGAGGGATAGACCCCATGTCCTATAGCTCCCTCCTGTCTGTGTCACCTGCAGGGGAGGGACAGTCCCCATGTCCTATAGCTCCCTCCTGTCTGTGTCACCTGCAGGGGAGGGACAGTCCCCATGTCCTATAGCTCCCTCCTGTCTGTGTCACCTGCAGGGGAGGGATAGACCCCATGTCCTATAGCTCCCTTCTGTCTGTGTCACCTGCAGGGGAGGGACAGACCCCATGTCCTATAGCTCCCTCCTTTCTGTGTCACCTGCAGGGGAGGGACAGACCCCATGTCCTATAGCTCCCTCCTGACTGTCACCTGCAGAGGAGGAACAGGCCTCATGTCCTATAGCTACCTTCTGTCTGTGTCACCTGCAGGGAAGGGACAGACCCCATGTCCTATAGCTCCCTCCTGTCTGTGTCACTGTGTCACCTGCAGGGGAGGGACAGACCCCATGTCCTATAGCTCCCTCCTGTCTGTGTCACTGTGTCACCTGCAGGGGAGGGACAGACCCCATGTCCTATAGCTACCTTCTGTTTGTGTCACCTGCAGGGAAGGGACAGACCCCATGTCCTATAGCTACCTTCTGTCTGTGTCACCTGCAGGGGAGGGACAAACCCCATGTCCTATAGCTCCCTCCTGTCTGTGTCACTGTGTCACCTGCAGGGGAGGGACAGACCCCATGTCCTATAGCTCCCTCCTGTCTGTGTCACTGTGTCACCTGCAGGGGAGGGACAGACCCCATGTCCTATAGCTCCCTCCTGCCTGTGTTACTGTGTCACCTGCAGGGGAGGGACAGACCCCATGTCCTATAGCTCCCTCCTGTCTGTGTCACTGTGTCACCTGCAGGGAAGGGACAGACCCCATGTCCTATAGCTCCCTGCTGTCTGTGTCACCTGCAGGGGAGGGACAGACCCCATGTCCTATAGCTCCCTCCTGTCTGTGTGACCTGCAGGGGAGGGACAGACCCCATGTCCTATAGCTCCCTCCTATCTATGTCACCTGCAGGGGAGGGACAGACCCCATGTCCTACAGCTCCCTCCTGTCTGTGACACCTGCAGGGAGGGACAGACCCCATATCCTATAGCTCCCTCCTGACTGTGTCACCTGCAGGGGAGGGACAGATCCCATGTCCTATAGCTCCCTGCTGTCTGTGTCACCTGCAGGGGAGGGACAGACTCCATGTCCTATAGTTCCCTCCTGCCTGTGTCACTGTCACCTGCAGGGGAGGCACAGACCCTATGTCCTATAGCTCCCTCCTGTCTGTGTCACCTGCAGGGGAGGGACAGACCTCATGTCCTATAGCTCCCTCCTGTCTGTGTCACTGGGTCACCTGCAGGGGAGGGACAGACCCCATGTCCTATAGCTCCCTCCTGTCTGTGTCACCTGCAGGGGAGGGACAGACCCCATGTCCTATAGCTCCCTCCTGTCTGTGTCACCTGCAGGGGAGGGACAGACCCCATGTCTTATAGCTCCCTCCTGTCTGTGTCACCTGCAGGGGAGGGACAGACCCCATGTCCTATAGCTCCCTCCTGTCTGTGTCACCTGCAGGGGAGGGACAGAACCCATGTCCTATAGCTCCCTCCTGTCTGTCACTGCAGGGGATAGAGAAGTGTCTCAGTTTCCTTGGCTATGTTGCTGCTGCTCTTTATTTTGTGCGTTACCTTCAGCATCTTCCTGAATGTCTTCAACTCCTTCATCCTCTTGGATCATCAGCCTCTGCCCTCGACCTACGGAAGAAGACTGCGTCAGTATAGTGAATGGATGTGCCGGGGCTCCCCCTTGTCACTCAGGTTTTTCTTACCCCAGCTGTGAGTAGGTGAGGAGTGTTGTACCTCTCTTAATCGAAAATTGTGAGACACAGAGTGAGCAGGGGACCTCAGAATCGGCAACACCCTTCCACCTTCTGCCATTAGATCCTCAGCACTATGAGCAAAGTCTGGGGGCTCCCGTGGAGATAATGGTGGGTCTGGACAAGAATGAAGCACCTGTGGAGGGCTGAAGGTCTCGCTTGTGCGTACACAAAGGGTTGCATTGGGAGTGAGACCTAGGTCCCTCAAGCTGCGAGTCAGGTCTTCTGCAGAGAAGTGTCGGGTGGGGAACGTTTGCAGAAGGCAACAAGGAGCAAAGGATGGGTGCAGAGAGTCAAGCCTCTCACAGACAGATCGCAGAGGTGAGTCAGCTGAGAAACCCAAGCGCAGAGAGTTTCCAGAAGGCAGGCGAACCTGGGAGAGACAGGGAGAGTGTGTTAGATAATATGGCAGGGGGCAGTATTAATCATTATGGCTTAAATAGTATTAATGAGAGAGGGTAAGAGGGTATCAGACAGTGTGAGAGGGGGAGAGGGTATCAGACAGTGTGAGAGGGGGAGAGGGTATCAGACAGTGGGAGAGGGTGAGAGGCTATCAGACAGTGTGAGAGGGGGAGAGGGTATCAGACAGTGTGAGAGGGGGAGAGGGTATCAGACAGTGGGAGAGGGTGAGAGGCTATCAAACAGGGGGAGAGGATACCAGACAGGGGGAGAGGGGCTATCAGACAGGAGGACAGGGTGAGGGGCTATCAGACAGGGGGAGAGGGTACCAGACAGGGGGAGAGGGTACCAGACAGTGTGAGAAGGTGAGGGGCTATCAGACAGGGGGAGAGGGTGAGGGGCTATCAAACAGTGTGAGAGGGGGAGAGGCTATCAGACAGGGGGAGAGGCTATCAGACAGTGTGAGAGGGGGAGAGAGTATCAGACAATGTGAGAGGGGGAGAGGGTATCAGACAGTGTGAGAGGGGAGAGGGTATCAGACAGTGTGAGAGGGGGAGAAGGTATCAGACAATGTGAGAGGGGGAGAGGGTATCAGACAGTGTGAGAGGGGGAGAGGGTATCAGACAATGTGAGAGGGGGGAGAGGGTATCAGACAGTGTGAGAGGGGGAGAGGGTAACAGACAGGGGGAGAGGGTATCAGACAATGTGAGAGGGGGAGAGGGTATCAGACAATGTGAGAGGGGGAGAGGGTATCAGACAGGGGGAGAGGGGGAGAGGGTATCAGACAGGGTTAGATGGGGAGAGGGTATCAGACAGTGTTAGAGGGGGAGAGGGTATCAGACAGGGGGAGAGGGGGAGAGGGTATCAGACAATGTGAGAGGGGGAGAGGGTATCAGACAGGGGGAGAGGGGGAGAGGGGGAGAGGGTATCAGACAGTGTGAGAGGGGGGAGAGGGTATCAGACAGGGTGAGAGGGGGAGAGGGTATCAGACAGTGTGAGAGGGGGAGAGGGTATCAGACAGTGTGAGAGGGGGAGAGGGTATCAGACAGTGTGAGAGGGGGAGAGGGTATCAGACAGTGTGAGAGGGGGAGAGGGTATCAGACAGTGTGAGAGGGGGAGAGGGTATCAGACAGTGTGAGAGGGGGAGAGGGTATCAGACAGTGTGAGAGGGGGAGAGGGTATCAGACAGTGTGAGAGGGGGAGAGGGTATCAGACAGTGTGAGAGGGGAGAGGGATCAGACAGTGTGAGAGGGGGGAGAGAGTATCAGACAGTGTGAGAGGGGGAGAGGGTATCAGACAGTGTGAGAGGGGGAGAGGGTATCAGACAGTGTGAGAGGGGGAGAGGGTATCAGACAGTGTGAGAGGGGGAGAGGGTATCAGACAGTGTGAGAGGGGGAGAGGGTATCAGACAGTGTGAGAGGGGGAGAGGGTATCAGACAGTGTGAGAGGGGGAGAGGGTATCAGACAGGGGGAGAGGGGATCAGAAAGTGTGAGAGGGGGAGAGAGTATCAGACAGTGTGAGAGGGGGAGAGGGTATCAGACAGTGTGAGAGGGGGGAGAG